>NC_142930.1:75490747-75563247 GCF_046866305.1 Octopus bimaculoides | reverse complement strand
TGTGGTTGATATAACAGACACTGCAATCGATGTTGTTTTACAGCAATTTCATCAGCAACACTTGCAAACCTCTTACCTTTGCCTTGTGGTCCAAGCCAGAGAAGTACTCACCAAGAGAGACTCAACACCTTGACGTTATATCACAATTCACCAACGATACTCAATACATCTCCAGTGCACAAAACACTTCTGTAGATGCATTGTCTCATCTGCCAATCAATTCTTTAGCATCCAATGTAGATATCCACCTGAATGTTTTGTCCTCAGATCAACCTCCTCTGGACTCAATCAAGATGTCTTCTCCTGAACTTGCAACATGCAAATTCAAATATTTGCCATTGCCAACCTCTGCCAAACAGATCCTGTGTGACGTATCAACAGATTCACCTTGTCTCTTCATTCCAGAGATCCATAGACAAGCTGTTTTTGAAGCCCTGCCTAATCTATTGCATCCTGGGGCCTCAACTTCAGTGAAGCTCATTACGGCTAGATTCTTCTGGCCAACATAAGGTGTGACATCACTGACTGGTCTTGGTATTGCCTCCATTGCCCACTGTCAATGTTGTACCCCTTGGCACCTTCAGCATATCAGATACACACTTCTGTCACACCCACATTGATCTTGTTGGATCCTGGCCCGTCAGACTGTATATTATATATATATATATATATATATATATATATATATATATATATATATATATATATATATGAACTTGCTCTAAGTGCCTGTCATTTTCTCATTTTTGTATACATGCCTTTTCTGGCATTTGTAATATTGCTTTTCTTGATGTACTCATGCTTTTCCCTTGTTTGAGCATTTCATTCTGCATAATCATCTTCTTTTTTGCCACATTACTGTTGCTTGTATCAACTTGTAGTCTGTAGACTTGTAGTAATGTAGCAAATCAGGAAAGCTAGTTTTGTTGTCGTATCATAGCACAGTTGTTCTATGGAATACTCAAGCCAATCAGGGCTGGGCACATATGAATACTAGAGGCAGTTCTCTGCCCTAGCAGAGAAGTGGGAGTTTTAAATCAGTTAGTAGATAGCCAGCAGAAGAGTAACATCTCTCTTTCAACATGGAACAGCTTTTCATTTTCACATCAACTTCACACAGCTAACTCTGAATTATATCATATCTCAACTGGTAATACCATGAACAGCTTTTCACTTGCACATCAACTTGGCACAGCTAACTCTGAATTATATTGGCTCTCGACTTACCACTAAATTCTTATTTCTAACATAAGTGATAACAGCTTTCCCTGACTCACACACACACGGGCTACACTCTTATTACTTGTCAGCTCATGTTGATTAAAAAATATTTTGTCATAAAAAATGCTTTCTGATATTTTTCCTTCAACCAACTTTCACGCAATAAATGCACCCTTACTAAATGGTAACCTTTCACTAAATTGGTGACTTTCTACACTGGTAATTTTTTACAAGTGTAAACCTTGATATAAATGTAAACATTGACATAAGTGAGCCTTAAAACAAATCTAAACATCAACACTTTGTTAATATATTTCAGTTGAAATACTTTGCCTTTCAACCAATTTTTAAAATAATGAAGAATTTAGTTAAGTAAGTTTGTCATTGTTAAGCTGATGTTTAGAAGATAAATTAACATGGGATTTTGATGGAAGATTTTAATTTAAATCGATTTAAAAGTGGAAGTTTGAATCATAGAACCTAGAGAAAGTTTCAGATGGGTTGGTGTCAAATGGGTTAACATATAAGTAAACTTTGATACAAGATTAAGCATTGTCTCTGATGTAAATAACTGGCACTTGATCTGATCAATGGAACAGCCTGCTCGTGAAATTAACATGAGCACTCCACAGACATGTGTATTCTTAACATAGTTCTTAGGGTGAGTCAGCATGATGCAGAATGTGACAAGGTTGGTCCTTTGAGTAACAGTTACAACTTATTTTTGCCAGCTGAGTGGACTGAAGCAACATGAAATAAAGTGTCTTGCTCAAGAACACAATGCACTGCTGGGAATTGAACTCATGATCTTAATTTTGTGAGCTGAATACCATAACTTCTGAGCCATATGCCCTTGATCTAAAGCTTAGCACAGATTTAAACCTTGATACAAGTGTAAATCTAATTTTGAAAATAATTATTAAAAAATTAGATTGTCTCAATGGGTGGTGTTGACTTCTATTGACTTTTATTGACTTCTTCAATAAAAACATTTAAGAAGTTAAATCTATAAATATTTTATTACAAGTGACAAAATTCACTGGTTTAACCCTTTAGTAATTAAACTGACCATATCAGGTCCAAAATTTCTTCCTGTTTTATGTTCAAACTGGTCAAATCTGGCTTGTCATACCTATCCTACAATTCTAAAAGTAAGCAATCATCACAGAACTCTTGAAGCAACAAGATAATGGATGATTAAATCAAAACAATGTGAATAAATTGGTATTACATTTGACAGCATAATCTGAGTGCTTGGGGGTTAAAAAAGTTATTTCCAAGGTTTCTTATATACTTCTTACAATCCAACAGCATTCCTATGTTCAGATAATTTCATTCAATTTTTTTTATTGCAGTTAACTTGTATTATTAAGATCAACTGCAAGAAACAAAATATTCCTATACAATATTGATTTCTATGAATGCTTCACTATAACTTCTATTACCTGTGTTTTAGAACTTCATAACCATCAACATTTACATAGTGCACATGCTCAATGACTGCTGACACCATTTTCTGCATTGATCAAAAAGTGTTGGTTTCCCCTCTCTGTAAAACCTCAATAACTAAAAACTTCATAAGAAGTGTTTCCAGATCAGTTCCACTGTGTGGATAATATTTTATAATACTTTTACAGACTATGATGACTGATAAGTTCACATCAAGAAGTGACCAAATCTTTCACCAGATTTGTAACAAAGTTATACAGGAAATACATTCACAACTGTTAAGGAGGAGGGGAACAGGATGGTGATGGGAGGAGAAGACAATGGAGACGAATAAGAATGGAGGAGGGATGATATTGATGATGATTAATCAAAAGTTGATACTAAATGTTTCTTACAGTATTTTAAAATCAAATTCTTTTGATAACCATGACATGGTAATGAACTCTCATCGATTTATTCTCTGCTGAAAATTCTTTGTTGCCTGACCATGTATAAAAATAAACAAAGTTTGTACTTAGGACAGTGTCATTATGCTGAAGTATTCAAATATTGAATGAATACATTGCTTACATTGTAATTTATTTTCGGTATTATTTCATTTAAATCATTTATTTGCAATTTTAAAGAGAATCAATTTTACCCCAAAGCTAACTTTGATGAATTTCCTTTTTTCTTCTAGAATCTTTCAAAATGTTTGATTAGAAATTTCTGCATTTATTTATGCCCACAGCATAAACAGAAAGTAGCAATAAAAATGCATTTGTTTCAATATAAAATAATAAATTTGAAATTCTAAAACATTGAATATGAACATTTATAAATAGTGCAAAACACAACAAAACTTACTAATTTTTAATTATTTCTTAATTTGAATGTTATTCAACAGTCACTTTAATTATTCAAAATATAATGTAAATAAATGCTAGCTGTTGAGATGAATCAGTGCTGAAAATTTATTATTGAATTCTGAGCTAGTATCAAAGAAGAGAAATCAAAAGCATTCGCAGGCCCAGGTGAGGAGTAAGATTTTATATAGAATTTAATATGGTAATATTTTGTATAGAATTTAAATAGAATTTATAAATCTAGTGATTTCTCAATTATTATACATTCACAATTATTAATTAGAGATTATTCTTTAACTTATAAAAGAAATCAAATACCTAATAAATCTATATTACTTTCTTAGTACAACTAATAAAGAATGAAATATTTAAATAAAGCAAACATTCTCAGTCAAATTCTTTAGAATATATTATAGTCAATGGTAACAATATTTTGTACTAGTCAAATTTTGTACCCCTCTTCTTGTCTCCCATAATTTATAAGAATGTGATTACATTAGACCTTAGTATAATTTAGTCTCTGGAAGATGGTAAGATGGCAAATTCAGTTAAGCATAGCACACAATGCTTACTAGCATTTAGTTGCTTTCTTGAATGGCCTTAGTTCAAAATTTACTTTATCTTTCAATCTCCAAGGATTGAGAGAATAAATACTGATCAATTACTGGGATTTGTTGAATTGATAATACTCCTTAAACATGCAGCCTTGTGTCTATGTTAGAAATCAATAAAGTCAGGCCATCATAATTAATATTTTATCTGTTTTTAGTGATACCTAAGACTACTTATGAAATATGTCACTCTCTCCCTTCCCAACCCAGGAGGAGACTTGAAGGAAATCTGTTTTCTATAACTAATACATTGAGTAACTACATAAAGACTCCCACCTCTACCCTACTTGTTTGGACTAAGTGTGCAAAGATTTGTTTGTATAATGAGATTTTGTATTAATTAGTTTATGTATTTATATGTAATTAAGATAAGTAAATTATCATTATTTATTTATTATATTAGAAATTATAACTTTCAGAAATTATCTGCTGCTTATTTTTCAGAAAAATCTGCTGCTGCTGCCACTATCTATTCTTGAGTAAAATCCCATCTATTAAAGGAATATTTGCAAATTCTGTCTGAACAAGCAGAATGGGTTAACTTCTAATCTGAATTACTACTAGTACCCACCCTGGTACTACAGGCTAGCCACTCTTTAATTACAGCCAACTACCAATATACTACAAGCTGCCCCAATTTTCCATTTGTAGAATTTCATACACTGCAATTATCATAACAGCCAGCCTATTGTAAGTTTCTCCTTCATCTTTCTTCCATTTCAAGGAATTCATTCACTCCAAACAAAATCACTGTAAGCCCTCTCCTTCCTCCCTCTTGGTTCTTTAGTTCCTCAGTATCAGTACTCTTAGCAGAACTATTGAGAGATGTGAGCCATAATGAAGCTGACTTAATGTAAGGAGTACAGAAAGTCTGAAAATTTTGCACAGGAGAAACACAGCCTCTGCAAGCCATAATGAAGGCAACCTATATTGAAGAGCAGCAATCCTGAATAAAATTGATACAATGTAGATGGGGCAATTTAGTTCTGACAGACCTCTGGTGCTAGTGAAACAATATAAATGTTCCCAACTCATGATGTAAAGATGTTGCTGTAAAAATGCATTAAAACATGACAATCAAATCAAATCAAAACATTAATTGCATATACAGGACTAACACAATATCAGTGTTGTCCTTGGTGGGAGATTGGTCAGGTGAAAACATGTAACAATGTATGAGAACCCTCTGTTTGTTATCAAACAATCATAAAAACTGTATTTTAAATGCTAAAAACAGATATTATATAACAATCCACCCATGACTGGTTATTGGTACAAAACTTTGCCAGTGCAATGAAAGATAGATCTGGAAAATGTACAGAGATACTGGAGCAGAGGTGACTGAATGTGCACTGTGTACAAGAGGTTAGATGGAGAGGAGGTTTAGCTAGATTCCTCCCAAACAAAGGAAACACTTCTTCTGTATTGATAACAAGATTTGGGTGAATGGTGTAGATATACTGTTGGCAGAGAAATGGATAGATAATGTAATTAGTCAGGGTATGTAATCAGAGTATGACAGAATAGTTAACCTTAGATGTGAGCAGCATAACAGCATCAATTACTTCTGTGTATACATCCAAATCAGAGCTGACAGATGAGGAGAAAGATCCTATTTCTATGAGACCCTCTTGCAAGATACCTCATTAATGAATGACAGCAACCTTGATATTACAGCTGAGGACTTTAATTGACTTGTTAGGTAACAACATGATTGATAGTTAGGTGTACGAGGAAGCTATGAATATGATACAAAAATGAGAAAGGATCAAGACTCTCAGAGTTTGATGATGCAAATGAACCAACCATCTGCAACACTAACTAAAGGAAAATAAACCAACCATCTGACCACCAATCAATCAGGTGAACATACAAACCAGATAAACAGAGTATTGAAAAAATACTAGATCTTTTCCTGGTGAAGAATGGTCAAATCAATATTGGCTACTGATTAGTAACTTCAGAATAGAAGCTAGATGCACTCAGAAACACAGGACAGTCTGGAGAAAGAATGAGAACTGATATAAATTTTCTGCCAGACATAAGTTCCGAGTGGTTACAGGAAACATGTGCAGAGAAGGAGAAGGAGATAGAAACTATAATATAGAGAAGACAATTGGGAATTTCTACAAGACAATCTATTGCAAGCCGCCTATCAACTGTGTGGCGGGAACAAAATACCAGTAAAACAGAAGGTTACATGATGGTGGAATGAAAGAACAGAGCCATAAAAGCTAAGATATGGGCCTGGAGAGACTGAAATGAAGCAGGGAACTGTGAGTAAGAGAAGCTAGATGTCAGGTGCATGTGGTTCAAAGAGAAGCTAAAAGTAGACCATTTGGTGATGTTCAATTTGCAGAAAGGCAGTAGATAGAATTTCCATAAAATGTATCAGGTGGAAACTCTGGACATGTAAAAGTATGACAGTATCACAAGTAAGTTGACTGAAAAGGAAGACTTTGCATATAACTGACACACACAGGAGTAGTTAGCTGTAAGAATGCTTTTAAAGTTCTCAGTAGTCAATAGATTCTCTTAACAAGGTAAACTACTTAGCAGAGGAAGAGGTATTCCAAAAGTATAGTTGCCAGAGTAAGAATGGGGGAGGAGAAAGTTTAGGGAGATATTATCTCTGTTATCAATAAAGGGAGTCTGTTTCCTGAGTAAAGGGCAAATTGTATAAGCATGTATACAATGTGCAGTAATAAATGATAGTGAATGTTAAACATATGTGAATGCTGGAAAGAAACGATCCACTGGTTGTGCATGAATGCCAGAGAACAAATGAATTCAGAAAAACTGAGCATAGGAGGAACCAGTTATCATGTGTGAGAGAAGATACTGTTGGGTAAAGAAGTACTAAGTGGAACAAGTGGAAAAAATGTGAGTGAAGAATGAAAGCACTGAGGTGGGGGTGAGGAGGAATAGGTACAGTGGCAAAAGCTGATCTGAAGATGCTGAACCTCACTGAGGAGGTGTTGAATGATTGAAACAAATAGAGAGATTCTGTTTTGAAGAAGACATGTATAACCCATGCCAGCATGGAAATATAAATGTGAAAATAATAATGATGGTGATGATGATGATGGTGGTGATGATGATGGTGATGATGATGATGATGATGATGATGATGGCATTGGTGGTGGCAGTGATATCAGTGATGATGAAGAGAAGAGGGAGGAGGAGGAAGCTAGAAGCAGGAGGAGATAACTGCAAGATAGGAAGAGCTTGATTAATGTGCTGATCTTGTGAACTACACTCAGACATATGTAACAACTCCAAGTCAGTAGAAATGTTGAGAACATATTTTCTGTATTCTACTGTATTACTTGAAGGGTACATTTGCTTTTGTCTTTTGTATATGAGGCTTCCTTCAAATTAATTTTGTCAGAAACCTGACACTGAAAAATGTTTAGATCTTCCGTGTGTGTGTGTGTTTATACAATATATATGTATGTGTGTGTTCATGTATATATATATATATATATACATATATATATATATATATAACATATATGTATGTATGTGTGTGTGTGTACATGAGTGTGTATGTGTATTTATAATATATATATGTCTGTATGTATGTAAGTGTGTGTGTGCATGTGTGTGTATGTGTTGTTATTTGTGATTCTCATTTCAACACTTATCATTTCCTAAATTGATTTCATGTGATTGTTAATTATGAACAAACACTTATTTATATTTCCTCTTTCAGTTTATCTTGCTTCTAGTGCATTTTAAATCTAAAACATTTTATCATTATTATTAACTCAGGAAAAAGTCAGAGATACATTATTTGAAGCTGTAATAATTCTTCATAAATTGCAAGAACCTAGCTTTCTCTGAATAATTCAATGTTTTTTATTCAGGTTGTATTTTCAACTGGTTAGAAATTTACTCTTAGAATTGTCATGTCAATCAATACTCTTTGCGTCCTTCTAATTACATTTATGTTTTGTTAATAAATGATTGTTGCACAATCTTCCTTTTGTGAGTATTTTTAATAGTTGTCTGTATTGTTATCTCCTGCTTCTTCATTTTGTTTGTAGTTTTTACCATTACTGGTTGCATGCCACAAAGAACAAGTTGAGAGTTCATGCTGACATCATACAGAACAACTTTATAGAAGGTAGTTTTTTAATAAATTACAACAAAGAAAAGAAAAAAATCCATTTATAATCATACTTTCATTTCCATATATGGTTTGAGAATAGCATTTCAAAAAATTATACTCATAACAGTTAATGAAACTAAACAAGTTTCATCCAATGTGCAACTTTTTGAAAATAAACTGTTTTATTTTAATATAGAATTAGGATGGAGCCTGTTGCAATAACTTTTCAGAGAATGGTACATGAGATTTTCAAAGTATATAATTTTGTTTAAGGGTTTATGAAATTATTTCAATGACATTAAATTTTAGAAAAAATTCTCTTAAATAATTGCAGTATAAAATTCATAAAATTGAAAACAAAATACTTTACAATAATATAGTCTTTGATAATGAAAGAGAGAAATATTTCCCTCTAGTGTTAATGTTTCAATGAAGAGAGAAATATTTTTATTTGAAATTTATTCATGATTTTATTTGAGCTGAATCCTATTGTGAACAATTCTGTGAAAATAAATCCCTTTCAACAATGTTTCTTTCTTTTTTTTTCCAGTCATTGTATAAATCATGCAAATTGGATTTAAAAGCTTTCAAATTTATTATTTTAAAAATATTACAAATTTGAAACTTTGAAAAGCAAGAACTAATTCAAGGATTATATTTCATGAAATAAAGGGACAAACAGGCATTAAACCTCAAAAAATATTTTGTTTGTTTACTTGAGTGTTATTTTTTATGTATGCATGTATATATGT
Organism: Octopus bimaculoides; assembly: GCF_046866305.1. Lineage (NCBI taxonomy): Eukaryota > Metazoa > Mollusca > Cephalopoda > Octopoda > Octopodidae > Octopus > Octopus bimaculoides. The sequence continues at coordinate 75,554,255 of NC_142930.1, read as the reverse complement.
ATTTTGTCAGTTCATAAATGTCTTTGACAGCCATTTGCTGTCTTCCCCTCAACACTTTCTGTCAGGATGGTCTTTGGCAGTGACTCATAGCACATTGTATGTCTAAAATATTATAGTTTTGTGGATTTAATTCTCAACAGTAGGTATCTTTGGACTTTCAACTTTTCTAGTACTTCAAAATTTATTATCTTGTCTTTGCAGCTTAACCTGCTCAATCTGCAAAAGATCCACATCTCAAATGCTTCTATCTTTTACACTGTAGCTATGTACATTGTCCAAGTTTCTGTAGATAATTGGCATAATACAACAGTTTTCTAGCCCAGTTTAAATGCAGAGTTGTGTCTTTTGAATTGAAAAATGTTTTCATTCTTGAAACGTTGTTTTGGCTTTATTATTCATTCTTTGATTGTGTAGCACAGATGTTCAGGTCCTTCAAATTCCTCTCTATGCTGTTCAAACTATGAAATGCAGCTAGTACATTCCAACGTTTTGTCAACAAGGTTGTCCGGAGTATGGACTTCATTTTCGCTTATGCAGATGACATTCTAAACTGTCATTCTGGAGCTTTCTGCTAACATATGCATGCATGGCCTTCTGCTGATATACATTCATCATTTCATCTAATGATATGCTGTGGTAGAGTCATGCAACTTCTTTGGACATGTATTCAAGGTTATCAGACAAGAAGTGTTGCTTAAGGAACTGCTTTATAAGTCTCATGATGTTATCTGCCTCATGTGTATAAACTTGGCCAAGCGAAGCACTTTGACACTTGATGGTTAAAGGATGTTGCTGAAGGGCTATGATATGACATTCAAAGTCAATCTGGATTGATGTTAAGCCTCTGTCTACTTGATTTCATTTCAGGTAGAGGAAGTGTACATCACTGTTGATGTGAAAATTATTTATGCTGGTCAGTATCTTCTAGATTTTCACATCAAATAACTCAGATCTCATCAAGTGTCCAGTCAGGTAGCCTAAATGTTGGTATGAGTGCTGGTACTGCAAACACATTGTGAACCACTGTTTTATTAAATGCAGATAGTTCTGAGGTCCATATTTTTTTTATTTAGCTGTAATATTCATTAGTTACATGTGCCTTGTTTCAGGTAACATTGTAAGGTATGCTTTTATCTATCCCCAGGTACCTGTAATATAAGGGTATCACCATCAATGACGTATGTCTTGGGTGCAATGCAGAGACAATAATTGCTTCGAATTACTTCCAGCCATAGAGCATCTTGGTTAAACTCCATCTCTTCATTCCAGATTTTCCTCCAGAAGGGAGACTATGTTTTCTCTCAAAGGAGCTTCTATGACATTTATTGCTTTTCCTCTCATGTCTCTGTACATGCTACCTGGTTCTGGTTAAATTTTCTGCTTATTATTTTTCTTTTGGTTTTTCTCCTTTGATGTCTGCGTTTCTCAGTAACACCTTTTACCTACTGCTGATCAGTTTGCAATTGAATGTTCTCTTTTTTATTGTTTCCAAACATCACTTCTATCTCTTTCTTCACTTTTTGTTGGTAAATCATAAAGTGATTTGCTTGTTTGCAACCAATAAGCTTTGTCACATGGCAGATGGTCTTCAGTAAATCATATATCTTTTTCTCTGTCTTTAAGAACCATGATGGCTTTTTGAGTGTCATTCATGTACTACTTTGCAGTAGTAGACAGAGTATACAAAGAGGTGCTAATCTGCCAGAATGGGGATTCATTACACTGCTGTAAATACTCCTCTCCGAGTTTATTAATAACATTTAATATTGTGTCTGTTGGTCTTTTGCTTACTTTGGTAGAGAATATTTTCACTTGAAAAGAGTACTTCAAAGTCAAAGTTATTGTTTCTTGAAAAATTTTATTAAGGGGATGTTTCACTAATATATAACCCTGACTACTACAATGACTGTTGTGGTTGTGCCTGCTACTGCTATTTATCTTAGTGGTAGTAGAGGGACAGTGGTCAGTTGCTGTATTGAAGTTTGGCTGGCAGGTGTATGTTATCTGTTGGAATGTTGCTAAATGTGAAACTACATGGTGTGGAGAAGTGAATTTATTTTTATATCTTTGCTATTTTCAAAGTATAATTTACAGAGAATTCATTTAGCAATTAAGAACAATTACCATACAACAAAGCTAATAAACATTGCAGAGCAATGAGAAAAAAGAGAACTGAAATAAATAACTTTCTACTGTGTTGTAATATTCTTCACAGTTTTGTTCGTTCTGTTCAGAATAACATTCATTTTAGATCTTTTTTTAATAAAGTTACATTTATTCTTTTAGTATTTTACTTGTTTCAGTCATTTGAGTGTGGCTATGCTGGAGCACCATGTTTAGTCGAATAAATCGACTCCAGGTCTTATTTTATGAAAACCTAGTACCTATTTTATTGGTCTCTTTTGCCAAACCACTAAGTTACAGAGACATAAACATACCAACATTGGTTGTCAAGCATTGGTGGCGGGACAAAAACAGATACACAAATACATACATATATATAAATACACGATCTGCTTCTTTCAGTTTCTGTCTACCAAATCCACTCACAAGGCTTTGGTCAGCCCGAGGCTATAGTAGAAGACACTTGCCCAAGGTTCCACACAGTGGGACTGAACCTGGAACCATGTGGTTGGGAGGCATGCTTCTTACTGCATCTAACTTTCTTCTAATGTTCCACAAATGTACTTGGTGGCGTAATTGCTTTGCAGTGAAATAATTTAGTTCTGGGTGCAGATCGTCCAAATATGCTGTTAATCTCTTCACATATCCAAAAGCAGGATTTTGTTTTGCTCTTTTATAACTGTTAACTAAATCCTTATTCAGTTCATAATACTAAGAAAAATGTGTTTTGTAGTCACAGTTTTTTCTATAATTACAGCTTGAAAGTATATGCATGTATGTGGCTTAGTGGCACGTGGCTTAGTGGTTAGAGTATTTTGGCTCACGATCATAAGGTCATAAGTTCAATTCCCAGCTCCATTCCACTTAGCTGGCAAAATGTACTTATATTTCAAAGATATTATCCACTTTATAAGCCCTTTTCAAGAGCCCAGCCTTGTCACTTCCAGTATCATACTGAATCTCTCAAAGAACTATGTTAGGAGTATGTGTGTCTAGAGTGCTCAGCCACTTGCATGTTAATTTCATGGCAAGACTTGTTGATTGGATTGACTGGAAATCTCGTTATTACAACCAATGGAGTGCCAGCTTGTTTGATGAATGTATGATTCTATGTATCTATGTATATATGAGCATGTTTATGTGTAAATGAATAAATGCTTCTTGGTAGTTCTCTACTCTCAAAGTTAAAATTCTGCAGAGGTCAACTTTGGGATGATAAGTAAAGTGTCAGGCTAGAGCAGTGGGATAGCATGTGTTAGAATGTCTAACAGGATACCTTGCAGTATCTGATCTTGGTCTTTATGTTCTGACTGTACTACTTTTGATGACACCAATGTTCGGCTGTCTTGGTCAATGCCTTACCTTTGGACAAGTTCCCTAGCATGGAGAATAGTTGATTACATGAGCAACTTGTTCGAGCCCTACTTTGCAGGATACTTTTAACATCTCTGTGACTATCTCTGATGGTCCTACTGTTTCCATTGAATTCATATTATAAACTGCCCCTTCAATTATACATCTATCAACTTCTTTAGCAAGTCCCTCTTTTGGGTCTCCTGCACATTCTCTAAATTCAGCAGCCTCTCTCATAATAACGTTAGTAAGAGTGTGTGCCAATATCATTTTAAACACACTTGTCTTCAGAGACATGCTGGCACTCTATGTTTCAAACCAGAACATCTCATGCTTTTGATCCTTGTGTTGCAGAGCACTGGCAAATCTCTTTTTATCATGGATTTTCCATAAAATTAGTCTTCCCATGACTGTACCTTAGAGAGGATCTTCCTTGATGCAAAACTTCATGAGATATACAGAAACCCCAAAGATGTGTGTGTGTGAATGTGTGTGTGTGTGTGATATTTTACTTTCTCACACACATGCATATGCACACTCACACATGCGCACACACACACACACACATATATATATATATATATATATATATATATATATATATATATATATATATATACTAATCTACCCATGGGAAACTCTGAGTTTCCCTACAACAGAGTTTTGTTTCATTGGTTGCAAAGATTTGGCTGCTATTTCTTGCATGCCCTGCTACCATGTAACAGGTATTTTGGGTTCTTTATCACAAATAGCTGTTACATAGTAGCAGGGCTTGCTATAAATAGCAGCCAAATCTTTGGAGGTGGAATATGTTGAATGCACTCAAAAAAATCTATTTCACACTGAGGTTACCAATGGGTCTTTTAGAAATATCTACAGTATTTTTAAAGTCATTTTCACTTTAGAATATTTTTTAAATATGTCAAAAAAAAATTTTGTAATGGTATTCACTTGAAAATGATTTTAAAAAAACATAAAAATATTGTCTGTTTAAAGAAAGCTAAAATATATATACTTACTGTATAAACAGCTTACATTTTTGAAATCACATTCACTTAAAAATATTTGTAAATGATTAAAATATTGTTTAACAAAAACGAAAATAGAAATTGTAAAAAAAAAATCGTTTTTTTTTTCATTGTCAACTCACTATCTAATAGAAAGATACAAGTTTCTTCCCTTTCAGAGTGAAGATTATTTTCAGAACATTTTCCCATTATGCACCATTTTAGGTGTTTATACCCTGAAAATCTCTAATATCTTGAAAACTACTTTACCGATTTATGTGAAACTTGATTCATTCGATTTATATTAACATTTCAGGATAAACTTAATTCATGGTATTTTCCCATTATGTGCCAGTTTCGCTGAGTAGCATTACAAGCAGGCAAGCAAGCAAGCAAGATTGAAACTGGCTTTTAATGTATTACAGATATAGTAAGAAAAGGGAGGAAGAGAATTTTGATTATCTTCACGTCGTAAGTTGTAATGCAAAAATGTATATTTCTAAAATAAAAGAAGGAAAATGCACACAGTTTACATAGTTTTAATATATTTTAAACAGAAGAGTATTGTGGTTGTCAACCAGTTTTACTTTTACTACTTACGACATTGGAATTATTGTAATTTTGTATTTTCTTAAGAAGATTTTAGTCCATGTTCTTGTATGAAAGTTTTCGAATGACTCAACAAGTAGAAAAATCTAAGGGGAGGTATATGGTGATAGTTATCACTTGGGACAGGGGAGGTAATTGCTCATGTTTGGGGTGAGCTAAACATGCACACAAAAACTCATAAGCTGAAGTAGTAAGATGAAATATGTACAGTGATGGATATGTGATCATGAATTAAAATATATACTGAGACCAAAGTTGGTTATGCATTCATATTTAGATGTGTTCTGTATTTTTTGATAAATGAATTTTCCTTATTTAAACATTCTTGCACAGAAATTGTTTCTTTGCATTGGCAGATAGGGAAAACCATGAAATTTATGTGCTTTCAGAATATTGTTCATTTTTGGATCCCTAGTGAGCATTGGTAGATTTAGTACAATAGTGTTGTATGCCTCATTGTTTCTAAGGTTGCGAGTTGATATATACAATAGTATTTTGAGATGAGGTGTGGTGTTTCATTTTTTTCCCTTAGTGTTTTAATGCCTACTTTCTTGGCACATTTAATTCCGTCATCTTTAAGTGAGGGTGGATGGTAACTCTCAGTTAGTGTTGTTCTGATGTCTTAAAGATGGAGGTCCTGAGTATTTCCATCAGGCACTATTGTGCAAATCCTTTTCGCTAAATTAAAGGGAATATTTCTTTTGATGTGTTTTGGGTGGCATGAGCTACACAGAAGATATTGCTTCAAGTCCGTTGGTTTATGATAAATGTCAGTTACAGTTTGGTTGTTGACCTTTATTTTCTATCAAAATATCTAAGAGAGGGAGCTGTTCTTTATTATATTCTATTGAAAACTGGATGTTAAGGTTTATACAATTTATTATTGATTTAAATCCCAAAAGTTTATTGATGGTTTTCTTCCAAATGATAAAACACTCATCCAGATATCTTTTCCAGTTCTCTCTTATATAATGGTGAAATGGATATCCATATTTTTGCAGTGACACTTAATATATGGTGAATTCAAAATATCTTATTATTAGGTTCTCAAGAACAGGGGCTTCTTTTGTTCCCTTTACAATTCCATATTTTTGTTGTTAGTAGGTGTCATCAAGTAGGAAATAATTGTTTCAAAGTATAAATTTTAAAGTTTCAATTATAAAAACCTGGTTTATGCATTCCATAAGTTTTTCAGGATACTTTTCCAGCCAGAATTTTATTGCTTCTAGTCGATAGTTTTTGTCATTTTGCAGTTTAATTAGATTTTCCCATTCTAAATTGTTATGGTTTGAATGAATTTTTTGCTTATGAAAAGTATTGGGAAATTTGGGATATGGTCACAGACGTCATCCAGTGTTTTATTCCTACCCTTAGGTGGAAGATAATTGCTTCTTTTTTTAACCAGTGGTTCGTCCTCGTTGTTGTCAGTTAGTGAGTCATAGTTTTCTGTAGAATTCCAAAATATTGTCTTCAATTTCATTCTGATTAGATCTTCATGGGGTTGGGGTAACTTCTAATCCTTCAGTTAGTATACTGATTTTTGTTGCAGAGAGTGTTTTCTTTGATTAATTTATTACTTTGGGTTTCTCCTGTATATCTTTTCTGTGTATCCCTGTTTCTTTCCACTCAGTTTAAAAAACGCACACTGTAGAAATTGTCAGTGTTATTAATTATATTAAGATTGCTGGGAGGCTGGTTTTGCTGTCTGGGTAAATTGATTGGAATTACATGGTTCAAGTTTCTTTGTTGGTATAAGTTGTAAGAGTTATCAATTATATTTGAGATGCTAGGGGGTTGGTTTTGCTGTCTGGGTAAATAGGTTGGAATTCTGTGGGTGGAGTTTCTTCATTGAGGGATAGTCCTCTGGATGTTTCTAATTGCTGGAGAGAAATAATTCTTCTAGTATTTCTTATTACTGAGTTGCCCTTATTCCTAGTTTAAGAGCGATTTACTTCCAAGTGAGAAGTTAATTTTGTGTTTGTGTTCTTTTAGATGTTTATAGTTTGATCTAGTTGGATGTTTATTCATTTCTGTATATGTATTTGTTCTAGATTTTTTTTCAGAAAGTGGTTATCTGAACTATGTTCTCTTTTAACATAGGACAGACAAGTATGGCACTTAGATGGAGATCCACACTACATAAGGAACAAATTCGTTTCTCAAAGTATAGATAGATACCTTGGAGTGAACACATAGAGAGATGTGCAGGAAAATCTCCAGCCAAATTTCATGGTTTTCCCCATCTACCAATGCAAAGAAACAATTTCTGTGCAAGAATGTTTAAATAAGAAACATTTATTTATCAAAAAATACAGAACACGCTTAAATATGAATGCATAACCAACTTTGATCTCAGTAAATATAATTCATGATCACATATCTATCACTGTACATATTTCATCTCACTACTTTAGCTTATGAGTTTTTATGTGTTTATCAAACACCAAACATGTGCAATTACCGCCCCTGTCCCAAGTGATAACTATCAACATTTACCTCCCCATAGATTTTTCTACTTGTTGATTCATTCACAAACTTTTATACAAGAACATGGACTAAAATCTTCTTAAGAAAATACAAAATTACAATAATTCCAATGTCATAATTAGTAAAAGCGAAACCGGTCGACAACCACAATGCTCTTTCATTTAAAATATATTAAAACTATGTAAACTGTGTGCATTTTCCTTCTTTTAGTATATATATATATTTATATATAAAAAACATTGATCAGAGAACAAACATCAAATTCGAGTCAATGACTTTATATATAACACCACGCCTCCAAACATTTGATCATATATAAATATTACCTTGGCCTTTAACATATAAAGAATACATATATAAAAAAAACACAGAAGGTAAAAATCATATGCAAATAAAAATACAGATATATAGAACAGTCTATCAAGAAGGTATATACAATCGACTAAAAATTCTAAAGCATGTCATGTGAATAAAAATCTTAATAAAATAAAATATCAATTGACTAAAAAGATTTTCTTACTCCCTCATAAAAAATATGTCAAAAAAGTTCATTTCATTAAAACCATGGTAGTTTGGAGTCCAGGAGTGTAAGAGAGTTCCACAAAATCAAGTCAAACACATCTATGGCCATTTCAGGAGTTCACTGCTACAGTATGATTACGAGATAAGGTGCATCTTGGCAATGATCCCCTCATCAGGATGAACAGGAATCTCAACAAATTACTTGTTCACAGGAGTTACAAAATGGCTGTATACCTAATTTAAAGATAATCTATCGCAGAGCCAGTCCAAATTTTCTAACACACACACACACACACACACACACACACACACACACATGCACACACACACACACACACACACACACACACACACACACATTCTAACAAAAAAAATTTTTAATTCATTGCTAAACATGTAGATGGCTTCTAATAATAGGATTTTATAGTATCCGATTTCAAAACCCAGTAAAACTAAATATTATTTACCACATCTAATTTTAGTTCTATATACTTTCAAAAAAGTAGAAGAAAACTTATGGTTGCAAAAAGGGATCACCTCTGTAAATTTATTTAATGTTTCAGGCCCAAAGGACATAAGGATCACAAGAGATTCCCTTATACACACTTGTTTATATTAACTCTAAATTAACTTTATCTCCATAAATAGAGGCAAATATTATTTCTTGTTATATATATATATATATATATATATATATATATATATATATAAGCCTCTGCCAGGGATGTAATAGCCCACTTACACGTAACATTCCTTCATTGGACACTAAACTCCTCTTGCGAAGACCTGTTGAGGCAAGTGAAATCGAAATCGAACTAAATTTGTAGACTGGCACCCATGCCAACGTCTCTTTCATTGAACACTAAACTCGGCTTGCAAAGACCTGTTGGGGCAAGTGAAAGCGAAAGCGAAATCGTGATGGCACCTGTACCAGTGGAGCCCTAAGAGCACCGTCCGAGCGTTATCGTTGCCAGAGCACCAGCTGTCTGGCTTCCATGCCGGTGGCATGTAAATAGCACCATTTGAGCGTGATCGTTACCAATGTCACCTTCCTGGCACTTGTGCCAGTGGCACATGAAAAGACATTCAAGCGAGATCGTTGCCATTACCGCTGGACTGGCTCCTGTGCAGGTGGCATGTAAAATACACCATTTCGAGCGTGGCTGTTGCCAGTACCACCTGACTGGCCTTTGTGCCGGTGACACGTTAAAGCACCCACTACACTCTCGGAGTGGTTGGCGTTAGGAAGGGCATCCAGCTGTAGAAACTCTGCCAAATCAGATTGGAGCCTGGTGTAGCCATCTGGTCCACCAGTCCTCAGTCAAATTGTCCAACCCATGCTAGCATGGAAAGCGGACGCTAAACGATGATGATGATGATATATATATATATATAGGTGGGGGAGTGCTATGTGACAAAAAGTATCAAGTAATGTGGAGCTGAGTCAAACTTATTAATCAAGTACATATAACTCCAACCAAATGTGTAACTTTCACTCATTTGTTCACTCGCCTGAATAATACACATGAACACACACACACACACACACACATGCAGAAACTCAACCATGCATATACAATATATATGCATCTATGCATGTGTGTGTATATATAATACATATGCGTATATATATACATATGCGTATATATATAATACATATGCGTATGTTTTATATATATATATATAAAACAATAGATAAATATTATATGTAAGTAACCATGCAGATCCTCTACAAGAACTTGCATTGCTGCCCCACCTTCTCATAGTTTAGTTCCCTCATTCACTAGTATGCAGCTGACCCCCTTCTAGGGTTTTTTAGTTCTGTGAGTTACATGGTGACCTCAGCAGTACAAGTGACACAAAAAAAACAGTATCGAGTTCACACTGTAAAATTGTTGGTGTTAAGAAGGGCATCCAACAATAGAAACCATGCTAAAGCACAATGCAGTCCTTGAACACATCAGATCCTGTCAAACCATCCAACTCATGCCAGCATGGAATACGGATATTAAATGATGATGATGATGATGCTGATGATATCATATGCAATATGTATATGCATGTGCGTTTGTTTGTGTTTGTATGTGGAAGTTTGTATACAAGTACGTACGAGTGTTTGTAACTGTGTGCTTGTCTGTATGCAACTATATGCATGATATATAGGAAATTTAATAAAGAGTGGATGAAGTTGCTCTATTTTCCATAGCTTCACACTATTATTAGCTATTGTTCCAGAACAATTTCTATAATCATAGTAAAGGTGGAGTAATTAATATTCCAGGAATTTAAGTAGCACCTTTAAGGAGAAGAATTCCTTGATTTCCTTAAGGTGGCTATTATTAATTTATTTCATTATATTATAGTGACAATCTCCCCTTGCCATTGATGTATAAATTTGGTTGGATTCCTTAAGGAAAGGATGGACTTTATCTAATTTGGCATAATTTTGATATATAGTTTGTAAGGTGTGAAGAAATATAATTGCAAGATTAACAAGCTGTGTAGTTGAATAGTTATTGAAGTGACCAAACCTTACAACTGCTGTTATTAATATGTACTCCTAGAGTAAGTTAGATTACCTGTGTATCTCATGCATTTGTGAATAACAACTTCCTCAAATAATTGGGTCTTAAAGAGAAATTAAATGTGCTAATCCATGACTCATTGATCAGATGTAAGTGAACGGAGATGCTTATGTGTTTGTCTCACTGTCAGTTAAAAGTTTAATTTTATGGACTATTAATTTCATATTGAAAGAATATATTTACAGTTTCGTATTTACATTTATGTCCTATTTCAAAGAGGAAGTAAATGGTCCAGCAATTTATACTTTTGTTAACAAAGTCTCATCTCAGACAGTTAAATATCTAATCCTCTGTCTAGCTTCTGGAAGATTGTTCTAGATTATGATGGTTGAATGATGGGAGCTTTTATTCAGAATGTAGGTCATGGTATCAGGTAAAAGGATTAAGATATTGGATTTCATAGAATATTTATTTCTAAACTACAGAGCAACATAATATTTGAATTTGATGGGATATAGCTTGAGTTCAATTGGTAAAGCATTAAATTCCTAAGTATATCTAGCAGAGTAATCTATACGGCAGACCTATTCAGTTGTTCTTAAAGCTGGTTTGATAATGATAATTTCTTTCATTGATATAACAGTTACATCTGCCAGAGTTACTTAATATATAGATAACAATGGCTTAGTCTTAGTCTTTTCTTTTGTTATATTATTTCTTGAAGAAATTACATAAGATTTTTGGACAGGGACTCATGAAAACATGTGTAGTGTGGTTATGATGAAAGACTTCTCAGTATAAATACATAATTTATTGCTACATTGATACAGAAAGTGTTCATTGCAATACAAGAAGAGTACACTGTGTATGAAATGATGTATATTACAGGTGCAGATCTTCATCAGAAATTCATATTTAGGCTGATTTTACCTGTTTATGTATATTCTTGTTGCTGTGTTGTCATGGTATGTTTTTTCATGTATTGCACTGGGTTGAGCATGTAGGTGTGAAAATAGCAATTAGGAGTCATGCTGGGTTGAGTATGTAACTGTGCGAACATCTATTAATGCAAAAAAATTCACCAAATGCCAAATTCACTTGGGGTCCAAATTCACTCAGGGTCAGAATTCCCACTGCTTTTTGCATGCTGTATTTGGAGTCTCTGTTCACAGAAATTTCTAATCATGGTCATCAGACTGTCACATGAACAAAGACTAGAGTCTATATGTAAATGGAGTCTGTATGAATGATAAACTCATGCTTTACATGTGGCCAAAAGTGGAGTTGAAATCAATTCTTATACATGCTAATGATGTAATTCATATTGCAGACTCATTTGAAAGGTTGGAGGAAATATCCCAAGCCTTTGAGGAATGACAAGTATTTTCTACTATAGCCTTGGGCTGAGCAAAGCCTTGGGCTGAGCAAAGCCTTGTGAGTGGATTTGGTAGATGAAAACTGAAAGAAGCCCATCTCATATATGTGTGTGTGCATGTGTCTGTACGTGTGTGTGTGTGTGTGTGTGTGTGTGTGTGTGTGTGTGTGTGTGTGTGTGTGCCTGTGTTTGTTTCCCCTTAGTGCATGACAACCAGAGTTGGTGTGTTTGCATCTCCATAACTTAGTGGTTTGGCAAAAGAGACCAAAGGAATTAGTACCAGGCTTAATAAAAAATACTGACTGCTGTGGTCGATTCATTTGATTAAAAAATTCTTCAAAGTGGTGCCCCAACATGGCTGCAGTCTAATGACTGAAACAACGAAAGATAAAAAATAACAGATTCATTCATCCTTAGACATGGTTGAACAACCAGTCCCAACCAGTCAGGATTCACAGCAGAGGTTGTAGTATTCATCCTTTCAGTCACTGAATAAAAAAATGTGGCTTGCAGGACCTCCATTCAAGAGATTTTCCTGAGCCACCACCTTACCCTTGTATGTCAATCCATTACAAGGTTACCCACTTACAGCCGAGTGGACTGGAACAATGTGGAATAAAGTGTTTTGCTCAAGAACATAACACACAGCTGGTCTGAGAATCAAAACCATGATCTTGTGATCATGAGTGAAACATCCTAACCACTAGGCCATGCACCTTCACAAGGCCATGCACCTTCACAAGGCCATGCACCCGCATTAATTTATATTGTGTTATCAATGTGACATAAGAACATGTGACATAAGAATTATAATATTTGTGTGGGAGAGAAAAAAAACAGCATTTCTTCAATTACTTTTTAGTCTTGGGGTTAAAATTCTACCATAATTGGGCATATATTTTTTGTCTCCTAAATGTGTAATTAACCAGTAAAAATATATAAATAAGCAAATTAAATTGTTTTCTATATCATATACCAAGGTTTATAATATCTACAACAATATCTACAGATAATCATTTCTATCCTTACTAAACATTCATCAAATTAATATGTATTACATTTTTGACAATGTTTTTGTTCAAATTTCATTTCATCAACCATTCAGTCATTATCATAAAAGATACCCAACATTTTATATGAAAAAAAAAGCATTAAAAAGAGAATTGCTGTATATTCTGCATTTTATGTTTCATCTTCTATTCTTTAAAATGACTGGAACTAGAATATTTTGATCCAACTATTACAATGCCATCAATCGAGAAACAGTTTCCTTTATGTGCAATCAGATTCTTTCTTTGGCAAAAGCAACATATGAAAAAGATTCTGTTCACTATAAATAGATTAAAGGTGTTGTTAAGAATCTATTCATTTTATTGAAATAAGTTCTATGTAAAACCAAAATTATTATATCTTCAACTTCCAATACCTCAAAGCCATTCATCCATACAATAGTAAATATTCTGGTCTCTCCAAGGAACATGAATGAAGGCAGAGCCATGTAAAAAGTATTACCAATATTGCTCCATAGCATCGCACAGAATAACGATATAGCTCATTTGGACTAAAATGATTTATGAAAACTGGAAGATAATTGGATGACAGGAAACTGTCAAATTTCTTTGTTTTTGTAATAAATTCTATTGATGTAAGAAGACAGTTGTGTATGATTATTAAAACTTTATGCAGGTATGTATTCATATCTGTTATTTTTCCATGTGTATATATATAATGTATGTATATATATTTATAATGTATGTATGTATATATATATATATATATATATATACTCATACATACATTTTATATGTATATATATACATACATTATTTATATATTTATATATATTTGATAAATTGAAAGTGTCTTTGCAGATATATTTCATAAACTATATTAAATATTTATGTATTGGTGAGTGGGTGTGCATCTCCCACCTCTCTGTATAGCTCTGCCTCACTTTCATTCATAAATATATACAGATAGAGATTTACATATAGATGTATACGCACAAACATACAAATATGTACGACATACACATGCACACACACATATACACACACACACACACACAATACAGACAGCTCCTCCCCTTACATACACAAGCACACAAGCATAATGCTGGAAACAGAGCTTGTCATATAACATTGTTGCTAGGATTCAAGAGATATGAAAATCTAGATAACTGCTCTCTCTCTCTATATATATATATATGTGTGTGTATGTGTACACACACACATGTATATATATATATATATATACATACACACATATGTATATGCCTTTCTCTCAGTGACAGGCTATATGAAGCACATGTAAGAAATGTCATGCTGCACAGAAATAAAACATGGATACAAGGAATTAATTGTAAGTGAAGTAGGACAAGAGGGGTATGGTCCATTAGATGTACAATAAGGTACAGATAAAATGAATTCTCTATTTTGGTTTATCATGATAATGACAAGCATCCTCACTCCCATTATCATCATTATTATAATAGTCATCATTAACCTCCCACCACCATCACCACCATTGTTGTCATCTTCATTTTAATATCCACTTTTTTTCAAACTGCTAAGAATTGGACATGTCTATTTTACAATATATCAATTATGTCAGTCTATTGCCATCTTCTCAAAGAGACTCCATATCTTGAGATGTGACTTCATTACTAATTCTTCCTTCATCTTCTTTGGTCATTCTTTCCCATGGGCACCCTCTGCTGTCTGCACATGATACTTTTCCTCATGTTGCTCATCGTTTGTTCATATCATATATGCATAAATCATCTATATTTCTTGTAAACCTCAGCTAATGTCTTTAATACCAATTTAACAGTACTCATCCATTAGATCGTGTGTTCCACTTGTTTCTCACCATACCCCTCAGATCTTCCACTTCCAATATCTACTATTTTGCAACAACATAGTATCAGACTTCAAATAGTTTAGGAAAGGAAGAAAGAAACCCTTTATTAATAATAGAAGTAATAGTTCTTTCCTCCCTTTCTTTATTGTGGTAACTATGTTTTTTATTGAAATTTTTTAGTCAAAACCTTATTGAAAACATTTAAATAAAAATAAACAGGAACGAAGAGAGATAAGAAAGAAAAAGAAAGAAAACAAAGTGTATGTAGTGGGAGGTAAAACAGCAGAAGATGTAGGAGGAGGAGCAACAGGCCACATATCCCAAAACAAAAGTTGTGCTCAGCCATGGAATATGGAGAATTACCATGGAGAATGAATGGTCAGTGACACTCGTTGTAGAAACCACTCTGCCTAGCAGGGCTCATTTCTCCAACAGACCACTGTTACCCTATTTTGTGGAGGAAATCAGTAGTATGGAGTTCTAGAACATCTGACATCGCAACAGTGACTGGCACAAACTGCTAGCAACTGGTGAGGCCTCTGCATTTATTGATTTTTCTCTTCTCCATATTATGAGCAGTGCCACCTGGGTTTGCAGTACTAATTAGGTCACCTAGGTAGCTAAAACTATCAACTACACTTTGTAAAATATCTTATCCATTGATGACTTGAATTCAAGAATATCTCAAATACTAACTCTTATACATTTATTACAATTAAAATCCTGGTTCGCTGTCAGTCTCACAAAGAGGTCCCACTACTTGCACTATGTACACAGTTCTAAGCTCATAGCAACTTTCTTATTACTTAATGAGCAAACACACTTTCCAGGATGACACTGGAATTTCATATTTTATTATATTATCATCACAAGTTAAAGACTGGTTCTTTTGGTGGGGGGGGGGGGGTGCACATAATTTGTAGCAATAATATCTGTTAATTTCCATCCAGATTTTTGTTTGGTTGTAGTTAGGGCTTTGTAGAATAAAAAAACAACTTTTTTTTCTTTTTTCATATCAGAATAATAACAGGACATGACAAAAAAGAGTTGTAATTATTAAGTTAAGAAGGGAAAATGGAATCAGACATCAGAGAACAAATCTTATTGATATGAATGTGTGCTGTGAACTGCTGATCTCTGTTGCTTGAACAACACTCATACAGATAAATTCAGAGAGATGAGATAAAAGAAAATTCAAACTGATTTAGTTGAACTTTATATTTTTAAATTACAGAATTTATATTAATTACTGGGGAGAATTGTACTTCTGAATGGTACCTATCTATAATCAGTGATAAATGTCTGATCAGATATAATCTGTTCACTTTGCAGATGGTAGATCACTGTTTATTAATATATTATCTTTTTAAGTTATGTTATATACCCACCATATCATTTATTTATACTAGATACTCATGCTGTATATTCATACTATATAGAATGCTCTCTAAGATATACTCTTTTACTCTTTTACTTGTTTCAGTCTTTTGACTGTGGCCATGCTGGAGCACCGCCTTTAGTCGAGCAAATCGACCCCAGGACTTATTCTTTAGAAGCCTAGTACTTATTCTATCGGTCTCTTTTGCCGAACCGCTAAGTTACGGGGACATAAACACACCAGCATCGGTTGTCAAGCGATGTTGGCGGGACAAACACAGACACACAAACACATACATATACATATACATATATACGACGGGCTTCTTTCAGTTTCCGTCTACCAAATCCACTCACAAGGCTTTGGTCGACCCGAGGCTATAGTAGAAGACACTTGCCCAAGATGCCACGCAGTGGGACTGAACCCGGGACCATGTGGTTGGTAAGCAAGCTACTTACCACACAGCCACTCCTACGCCTATTCAAAAAGTAAGGTCAAGTTCGCTACAGGGTCCACTGGTTACAACGATGAGGGTTTCAGTTGATCTAGTCAACGGAACAGCTTGCTCATGAAATTAACATGCTCGTGAAATGAACACACAAGTGGCTGAGCATTCCACAGACATGTGTGCCCTTAACAAAGTTCTCAGGGAGAGTCAGCATGACACAGAGTGTGACAAGGCTGGTCCTTTGAAATACAGGTACCACAGAAACAGGAAGAAAGAGTGACAGAAAGTTGTGAAAGAGTACAACAGGGTTCACCCCCACCCCCACTCACAACGCCTGGTTTGGGAATCAAAACCACGATCCTACAACTGCGAGTCCATTGCCCTAACCACTGGGCCATTGCGCCTCCACACACACACACACACACACACACACACACACACACACACACACACACACACACACACACACATACCCTCTGTATCCTTACTTTTTGTAGAAATATTGAAATGATTCATCAGTATTAGATGTAATTGTTCTTTTCCTTCCCCATCTTTACTTTGGTAACTATGTTTTCGCTAAGCTCACCTCTAGCATAATTAGATCTCCTACATAATCAAAACTATCAACTATACCTTGTGAAATATTTTAGCCATTGATGGATTCCAGTTCATGAATACCTCTACTGCTATATGACATAGGGCATTTAGTATAGATATTATGGTATACCTAGTATACTCTGGTACCTATACTAAATGCTCTATGTTATTATGCTTATAGATTCACTCTGTCATTTACCAATGTTATATAACCATATACCAATCAACAACTCTTGCTTTTTATACACTATATTATTTGTCTGCTATTAGCCACTAAGTCAGTTTTAGTAAAGTATGTAGTAATTGTCATTCTCAGTAGCTACAAACATCACTAAAGTTGACATCTGATATGTTTCCCTGGACCTAGGTATATACACAGTCTTACCACTTCCTTTGTCATCTTTAACCCTTTATTACACTGGCTACATTCAGCCCAAATATTCTACCCTGTTTTTTGTTCAAATTAGCCAGATTTAGCCTCTTACACTTATCCTATAATGTCATTCTGAAAACTAAACAACTGCATCATTGAAATCTTGAAGCTTCATGATAATGTATGATTAATTCAAAACAAAGTGAATAAATAAGCACTGCATTTAACAGAATAATCTCAATGCTAAAGTGTTAAAAACTTTATTGCTAGCATTAGTAATAGGATCTCTAACCTTTTTTATATATCTAAAGAAATTTTTGATAAGACATACCCCTAGTGTGATAATACCCTGGCTGACAGTGGCTTTAAAGGAAAGATATACACTTTGACCCCAAAAAGAACCAAGCTTACAAATAGATCTAGAAAACTTATATGGTTTGCTCACCCGTTCTCCTTCATGTTAGGACTAATGTAAATGCCATAGAAACCCATGTAATTTATGCATATTTTTTCACAAAAATAACAATAAACTTTAGGGGTGCATAAATTACATGAGTGGATTGTTTCCAGAATTTTTTTTAGAAATATTTTTGTTGGAAAAATGGCATACAAAACATAAACATTTGTACTGGAAGTCGATCCATTTAATGTCAGAATAGGTTTTTACAGGAAAAATAAGGGCTTAAATATAATGAAGTTGACTTTTATTTAAGCTGAATGGTATAATGTTTGCTTCTTCTGCATAAATTTACTAAAACCATCAAAGTGTTAACTACTTTTTGAAGTCTGACGTTCATGCAGGTAATCACGGTCTGGGCCATATTTTACATATTTTACTTGGTTGAGTAAAGTGTCATCCAAGCTGATGTTTATTGGTAATTAAACTTAAATTGCAACACTTGTGCATATTTATCAGCTTTGTTTTTGTTGGTAATTCTTATCAACAGCTTTTCTTGTGATGTGATTTGAGAAGAAATACAGCAGTATGCTAAAGACTGGAAATAATCTCTTGTGGGCAAGAAATGTAAAATAAAGTTTATTATAAAGAACACAAACTCTTTGTAATTTAATAGCTTCTAATGTGGTACCTGTTAAACAGAGATTATTTTTATTTAATAGAAATTTAATAAAATCTAATCATAAGTAAGTGAAATTATGCTAAATACAACTAAACTGAAAATTGGCAATTCTGAAAACTTTTGGGTGCAAATTTTACATGAGCAGAAGCTTTTTAAAACAATTTTTATCCTGAAAATCACTTGCATAAATTACACAGGTGCACAAATTACATGGGTTTTGACAATAAGAAATTCCTAGCCCTGATAGATAAACATTTCCCTGACAGCCATAGATAAAAAAAATGTTCAATAAATGCTCTGTGAAAGATTCCTACAGCTTCAGCTCTAATATGAAAAATATCATTTCATGTAAGCCAATCAAAACATCTACTTCAGACTGCAACTATAAGAACTCAGATACTTTCCCTCTAGACCCGGTATGCATAGTTAGCCCAATTGTCTATGAAACCAAGGTCACTGAATAAGGGAACCAAAAGAAAAAAGTATACTGGGCTGTGCAAAAGTGACTTCAAAACGAAATATGCTACCTACCAAACATGTTGACAAAAAAAGAAAAGTGCAAAGCTGGTAAGCTATATATATAACCAGAAGGACAGCAGTATACTACACATCATCGAGTGAAGCATTATAGAGAGATCTAGGCCATGCATTAACGGGTCAAAAAGAGCAGGCTCTGTATAATTGAAAGAGCATACATCCTTATTAGATCAAAGAACTGCACTGACCTTCTAAACTCAAGATCACTAGATGTATGCATCTTGACAAGTTTGTGTTGTAGGACTGGATAATGCAGCCCCACACACCTCACTGGATCAGATACTCGGTTTAACTCATTTTAGCCTTTCTCCCATCAAACTTCTCCTATTAGGCATAATTGTTTTAGATGTAAACACTCAAAATTAACAGAAATCGTCATTTAATAGATCAAAGGGACATAACCTAGATTCCATGAAGGAATTTTCTACCTTTCCTTTAAAACGTTTCTTGTTGTTTTCTTCTCAAGGTTTTCACATTTCCTCACAGGGCAACCATGTCATTTGGCTTTGAATGATTCACAGATCATGCCTGGTATGTTATACGAGCCTGTCTGATTGCTGCATTATCCAAAGAGAAAACTTGAAGTAGCTCATGTATAACTCTTGTATTCATTATATGATAGTTTTCTCTTACTGAATTAAATACTTTTGATATAGCATCATACAACGTGGAAGACAATTGGAGATTTCTGCGGGACAACCTGTTGAAAGCCACCGACCAGATTTGTGGGTGGTGTAAGGTCCCCTCCCAACCCAGAGTAACGTGGTGGTGGAACAAGGAGGTAGACAGGGCTATTAGACAAAAGAAACAGGCTTGGAAGGACTGGAAGAACGGTGGTAGCAGGGAATTGTACCAATGTGCCAGAAGGGAGGCTAGGCGACAGGTTTATTTAGCCAGAGGGGAAGCAGATAAGGAAAGATTTGCCAATGTTCTGCGCCGTGAGGACCAAAGACTCGAGGTATTTCGTGTTGCAAGACAGTGTAGGAGAGAGAATAGTGATGTTGTAGGAGAGAAATGTGTTCGCATGGATGATGGTACGCTTGCATTAAATGAGGATGCAAAGAAAGAGGTCTGGAGATGCCACTACGATAGATTGCTTAATAAAGAGAATGAATGGGAGAAAGAGAGCCTGCCTTATGTCGACCCAATAGAGGGACCAGCTATCCGAGTTGATAGTACCAGGGTAGATAAAGCAATTAAGAGTATGAAGACCGGGAAAGCCCCCGGCCCATCAGGAATCACTGCAGAGATGCTCAAAATATCTGGCAGTGTTGGCTATAGCCTAGTCACCCGTATTACGAACCAGGTGATACACGAAGGAGTCATACCCTATGACTGGTGTAGCAGCATCATAGTCAACTGCTACAAAGGTAAAGGGGACGCTTTAGATACAAATAATTACAGAGGCATCAAGCTGTTAGATCAGGTTATGAAAGTTACAGAGAGGGTCATAGCCCAACTAATTAGGGAGCGAATCAATTTAGATGAGATGCAGTTTGGGTTCGTGCCAGGTAAAAGCACTACTGATGCCTTATTTCTAGTGAGACAGTTGCAGGAGAAATACCTAGCTAAGGATAAACCTCTGTACCTGGCTTTCGTTGACATGGAGAAAGCCTTTGACAGGGTCCCCCGATCCCTTATCTGGTGGTCAATGAGGAAACTTGGGATAGAAGAATGGTTAGTGAGAGCTGTGCGAGCCATGTACAGAGATGCTGCCAGTAAGGTGAGGGTTGGAAATGAGTACAGCAATGAATTCCGGGTAGAGGTAGGGGTCCACCAAGGTTCCGTCCTCAGCCCCCTATTATTTACCATAGTCCTCCAGGCAATCACAGAGGAGTTCAAGACAGGTTGCCCCTGGGAGCTCCTCTATGCTGATGACCTTGCCCTAATTGCGGAGTCACTATCAGAACTAGAGGAGAAGTTTCAGGTGTGGAAGCAAGGTCTAGAATTGAAGGGCCTTAGAGTCAACCTAGCTAAAACCAAAATCCTAATAAGTAGGAAGGTAGATAAAACACAAACCCCTTCAGGTAGATGGCCCTGCTCAGTATGTAGAAAAGGAGTAGGTAGTAACTCTATAAGATGTACCCGGTGCAAGCTATGGACACATAAGAGGTGCAGCAACATCAAAGGCAGGTTAACTAGCAAGTTAGTTTTTGTTTGTGGCAGATGCTCAGGTGCAATAAAGACTGCAAACAAACAGGAAACAACTTCTATCTCATTCCAGGGTGAAAAACTAGAGGTAGTCGATAGCTTCCGCTATCTGGGCGACCAAGTTAGTAGTGGGGGTGGGTGCGCTGAAAGTGTAGCTGCTAGAATAAGAATAGCCTGGGCAAAGTTTAGAGAGCTCTTACCCCTGCTGGCGACAAAGGGACTCTCACTCAGAGTAAAAGGCAGACTGTATGACGCATGCGTACGAACAACCATGCTACATGGCAGTGAAACATGGGCTGTAACTGCTGAGGACATACGTAAGCTCGCAAGGAATGAAGCCAGTATGCTCCGTTGGATGTGTAATGTCAATGTGAATACCCGTCAGAGTGTAAGTATCCTGAGAGAAAAGCTGAACATTAGAAGCATCAGTTGTGGCGTGCAAGAGAGACGATTGCGCTGGTATGGACATGTGGTGAGAATGGAGGAGGATAGCTGCGTGAAAAAGTGCCACACCCTAACAGTTGAGGGAACCCGTGGAAGAGGTAGGCCCAGGAAGACCTGGGCTGAGGTGGTGAGGCAAGACCTTCGTACATTGGGCCTCACCGAGGCGATGACTACGGACCGAGACCTTTGGAAATGGGCTGTGCGTGAGAAGACCCGGCAAGCCAAGTAAGATCGTTGCCAGTGCCCCTGGACTGGTTCTTGTGCGGGTGGCACATGAGATGCACCATTTTGAGCGTGGCCGTTGCCAGTACCGCCTGACTGGCTCCTGTAGGATTTTCGAGCAAGATCGTTGCCAGTGCCCCTGGACTGGCTTGTGCGGGTGGCACATAAAAGACACCATTTCGAGCGTGGCCGTTTTCGTGCGGGTGACACGTAAAAGCACCCACTACACTCTCTGAGTGGTTGGCGTTAGGAAGGGCATCCAGCTGTAGAAACTCTGCCAAATCAGACTGGAGCCTGGTGTTGCCATCCGGTTTCACCAGTCCTCAGTCAAATCGTCCAACCCATGCTAGCATGGAAAGCGGACGTTAAACGATGATGATGATGATGATGATGTGCTGATCCTATCAACAAACAGTACACTATATATATCATCATCATCATTTTATATCTACTTCACAAGCTGGCATGAGTGGGACAGTTTGACAAGATCTGGTACCACATCTTGTTCCAGTGTGTGTGTGTGTGTGTGTGTGTGTGTGTGTGTGTGTGTGTGTGCGTGTGTGTGTGTGTGTGTGCACGTGCATGTGCATGTGTATAGATAGATAGATAGATACACACACACACACCTTGTGTTGATTATGCATATTTATATATTTAACCTGAGTAGGTGTTACCCTACCTAAGTTAAATGTACTCACTATATTCTATGTTCCTGTTATATACTCACTATGTCAGGTATATGCTGTATACCTACCATGTTATCTGAGCTATTCACCCACTATATCATCTGTCAAAATCTAAGTCCACTTTGTTGCCTATCCATGCTATGTATCTGCTGAGCTGTCTAGCCATGCTTTGTAAAGGTTAGAAGACAGCTTCCTTGCTTACAATAATTCACTTATTTCCATTCCTCTAAACATGTCAGCTATTATTTCAAACCATTTTTTGGCATTTTATTTCATCGTAAAACATTTCTTCGTAAACTGGAAATAATGGCATTCTGTTCTGCTTGTTCAACTAAAATATTGAAAATATTTTCATATCTTCCATTTACACAGAATTCTGTTCACTAAAATAAAAACAAATTCAAAAACATAACTGAGCCAAAAAAACAATTAAAAAAAGACAATAACTCTGCCATGTCAGCATACATTATTTATTCACCTGGCATCAAACAACATATTTCAACTGCTTTTACAAAGTGTTTATTAGATGCTAAAAAAAGAAAAAAATGTCTCTGTATTGGCATTTACAATGAATATTTTTCAATTTGCCATTTATCCATTATAGCATTTGATAATATTCATCATGTAATAATTTAACTATGTTTATTATTTTTTTTAATGAACTTCTGAATATTTTACTTATTCTTTCTACCAGAAATTCCAAATATTTGTTAATTTTCTAATAATGCATTGTTATGTCAACAAATATAGAAAGCAGAAATGAAACTACATCTTCAGAAAGCTTTAACTATAACCTCCATTAGATATTTAAAGGTATATGAAGCCTTTTATAAAGCAAACATTTATTGATTAGCAAGATCTTCACTACAAATCAGTGATTTATATATATATACATATACATATATATAATCACTCACTTTCTCTCTGTATAATGTATGACTGTATATTTAATATGTATATATTTGTGTATATATATATATATATATATATATATATATATATATATATCTGTGTGTATGTGTGTGTGTGTGTGTGTGTGTGTGTGTGTGTGTGTGTAAGGAAACTGCATTGAGTAATTTATATTATCCTATTCAATGTCATTTTTGTCTGGTTTCACTGAACAGGATTCCTTTATTAAATTAACTATTACATTAATATCACACATTCAAAAACGGTGAAAAATCTTTTCATAACAGCTGCTAATTTCCATCAGTTCTTATTGATGAGAGATTAATAAACACCTGGTATTTCAATATTCAGATAGAAATATAGCATATATTCTACAAATCTTGAAAATATCTAACAATGAGAAATTGTAGTCAAAGTTTGCAAGTAAAAATTGACATGTCAGGTATTTTCAATGTTGTTCAATTGTAGAAAGGGAGGAAATCAATATTTTTTTTTTATTTCACATGATTATCGAGTGTCTCTGGTATTCAGTATAGCTGTTGCTGTAGTTGTTTAGTCCCAGATCAGCCTCAGCTGAGCAGAGATGTAGGTGTCATCAACCTACCCACCATCTAGTAAACAACCATATTGAGTAACCATACATTGGTTTATTGTGCTGTATGCAAGGATTGTTTTATTTTAACCAGTCTGTTTTTGCATGCTATTGTGTTCAAGTGAAGGTAGGAAGGTAGACTCAGAGGGAAACAATAGTTGTTATTCTACTGTACTTATCATTGGTAGTGTGTGTTCTAACACAGTGTTTGGGATTTAATCAAGTTATTGACACTGCTAGTATTTTTGTATAATCTTTTAACTTTTACTTGTTTCAGTCATTTGACTGTGGCCATTCTGGGACGCCAGCTTGAAGAATTTTTAGCTGAATGAATCAAACTCCAGTACTTATTCCATTTTGGTCTCTTATGCTGAACAGCTAAGTCACAGGAACATGAACACACCAACACCAGTTGTCAATTGGGGATGGGGAACAAACGTAGACATACAAACACACATACATATATACAATGGGCTTCTTTCAGTTTCCATCTACCAAATCCATTCACAAGGCTTTGATCAACCCAAGGTGCCACACAATGGGACTGAACCTGAAAGCATGTGCCCCTACTGTGGTTGTTTAGTTCCATGCCTATTTTTAGTTTTAGTCCTAAATCATCCCATTTATTTACTTGGTGGGGGGCGGGATTTGTATAAAATTGCTGAAAATATAATCATCATTATTATTATCATCATTTTAACATCTACCTTTCCATGCTTTCATGGGTTGAACACAATGTATTGAGATAGATTTTCTATGGCTGGAAGCCCTTCCTATCATCAGGCTTCACCTGCTTCCAAATGAACTAATGTTTTCTTGAGACCAAGCATGTCTTCATGGAAGATTGGAAACGAAGGACACCACTAGTATGGTTTACAACTATCATATGATGTCAAGGAAACAGTAACTCATGCACACATGTACACACACTCACACACACACATGCACACACTCATACAGAGAGAGACAGACAGACAGACAGACAGAGAGATGGAGGGAAGTATATTCAGAATGATGAAGGCATACTTGCCATTGATATGAAGGACAAGAAAGTGGCATGGAAATGCTATTATGAGAGGTTGTTGAATGTGGAGAATATGTGAGATGAAGAGGGGCTGCCTCATACTGATGCTGTAGAGTGACCAGCAATTCATGTTGACAGCAGCACAGTAGATAAAGCAATTAAGAACATGAGCATGAAAAGAGAGAAAGCTGCAAGTCCATCAGGGATAGTTGCAGAGATGCTCAAAATATCTTATGAGGTCAGGTACAGGATTACCATCTTGATTAGTTAATCATGAAAAAGTCATACACAATGACTGGCTTAGCAGCAACATCTTAAGCTGTTACAAAGGCAAAGGTGATGCCTTAAAGGGAAGCAGCTATAGAAGAATCAAACTATTGGATCAGGTTATGAAGGTCAAAGAGAGAGTCAGCAAAACTGACTCACGAGAAAATACATGTAGATGAGTTACCATTTGGTTCTGTTCCTGGAAGAGATACCATAAATGCAATCTTTCAAGTGAGGCAACTAAAAAGAAATATCAGGTCATCCCATAAGTTCTGTCCGATTTTACCATTTTTAAAATTGAATGAAATTTAATAGTATTTTAGAATGTCTAATGGAATAAAAAATTATTTTTATGCATTTGTGTACATTTAAACTAATTAAATATCATTTTACACAATAATAGAATTAAAATTTCTTTGATTAAAACCCTTTCTAACATGGAAGTATCCAAAAGAGCATTTCAGGCACATAATGCTTTATGAGTACAAAAAAGGAAAGTCTGCCGCCAAAGCAACTCGAAACATACACTTAGTTTATGGGAAAGAATGCTTGAATGAAAGAACTTGCAGAAGATGGTTTGCAAAATTCAGAAGTGGAGATTTCAGCCTTGAAGAGGAAGATCGAACAGGACGTCCAGTTGAGTTTGATGATAAGCTCCTTGAGGCATTACTTGAAGAAAATCCTGCATTATCAGTTGAAGAATTGGCAATAAAGCTTAGTTCAAACCATATGACTGTTCATCGTCATCTTCAACAACTTGGAAAGGTTCCTAAACTTGAAAAATGGGTGCCTCATGAACTGTCCGAAAGCAACCGCAAATCCCAAGTCGACATCTGCTCTTCTCTCCATTCTCATGAACTCAATTCACCCTTTTTGGATTGACTTGTGACTGGTGATGAAAAATGGATCTTCTATCGAAATGTAGGTGCAGGAGTGGCTGTGTGGTAAGTAGCTTGCTTACCAACCACATGGTTCTGGGTTCATTCTCACTGCGTGGCACCTTGGGCAAGTATCTTCTACTATAGCCTCGGGCTGACCAAAGCCTTGTGAGTGGATTTGGTAGACGGAAACTGAAAGAAGCCCATCGTATATATGTATATATATATATGTATATGTATGCGTGTGTATATGTTTGTGTCTGTGTTTGTCCCCCCAACATCACTTGACAACTGATGCTGGTGTGTTTACGTTCCTGTAACTTAGCAGTTCGGCAAAAGAGACCAATAGAATAAGTACTAGGTTTCCAAAGAATAAATCCTGGGGTCGATTTGCTCGACTAAAGGCAGTGCTCCAGCATGGCCACAGTCAAATGACTAAAACAAGTAAAAGAGTAAAAGAGAGAGTAGTAAACAGTGGCTTGATAAAAGGGAAAAAGCTCAACCACAACTGAGAAGGGAACTTCATAGGAAAAAGGTTCTCTATATCTGGTGGGATTGCAAAGGAGTATTTCACTTTGAATTGTTACCACCTAATGCAACAATCAATGCTCAAGTCTACTGTCAGCAATTAGAGCATTTGAACCAAGCTTTGAAGCAAAAAAGACCTGCTTTAGTGAATCAAAAAGGAGTGATATTTCATCAGGACAATGTACGACCCCACACTGCAAAGATCACATCACAGAAGATCAAAGAGCTTGGTTGGAAAAAAATTCCTCATCTACCTTATTCTCCTGACCTTGCTCCTTCAGACTACCATTTGTTTCGTAGTTTACAGAATTATTTGGGGGACATAACTTTCACAAGCCAGGAGGAGGTTGAAACTGACATTTCAGAGTTCTTCGCTTTGAAACCAAAAGAGTTTTACATTGATGGGATTTAAAAGCTTGTAAATTGATGGAAGGAAGTCATAGATAATCATGGAAAGTACATTGATGATTAAATTTCAATTAAATATAACATTTGATCGCTTGTTTTCTTTATTCAAAATTCGGACGGAATTTAAGGGTTAACTTGATACTTGGCTAAGAGTAAACCATTATTCCCGACTTCCATTTTTTTTTTACTTGGAGGAGGTATTTTACAAGATAACATTGGCAGTAATTTAGAGGTCACTATGGCAACTAGGCACTAACAAGTAATATGCAAGAGCTGTACCAGCAATGTACAAAGATGCAGTAAGTAAAGTGAGAGTCAAAGATGACTTCAGTGACAAATTTAGTATGAGGGTTGGAGATCATTAAGGCTCAGTCTCTTATTAATCATACTTTTACAAGCTATTACAGAGGTATTTAAGACTGGCTATCCATGGGAACTCCTATATATTAGTAGTCTAGTTCTCATTACTGAATCTGTAGGGAAATTAGACAGGAAATTCTGAGCATGGAAACCAAGCCTAGAATTGAAAGGCCTTAAGGTGAACTTAGCAAAGATAAAGGTCTTAGTAGGAAAGCAGACAAGACTCTGGTACCTTCAAAGAAATGGCATTGTTCAATATGCTGTACTCAATATAAATTATGGACACACAAGAGATATGGTAGAATCAAAAGTAGATTAGCAGGGAACATAAACTTTGAATTTGGTAGAAGCACTGAAGCAGTATATAGTATGAACTGTGTGTGTGTGTGTGTGTGTGTGTGTGTGTGTGTGTGTGTGTCCAAAAATAAACAAACAAACGAAAGATGGAGACAGGTGAGGGAACATCAAACAAAATGTATTAGTTTGACACTCAAGAAAAATGAAAGAGTCTTTGATGTTTTAAGCTTATACTCTACTACAGAAAAGAATGCGAAGAGAAAACATAGAAAAAAGGGGAAAATGGAGATAAAAAATGCGTTTGGATTAATATATATATATATATGTTAATATATATATATTAATGCATGTATATATTGATTTATATATAATTTATATACATATACACACATACATACATAC
Source organism: Octopus bimaculoides (assembly GCF_046866305.1). NCBI lineage: Eukaryota > Metazoa > Mollusca > Cephalopoda > Octopoda > Octopodidae > Octopus > Octopus bimaculoides. The sequence goes on along the minus strand of NC_142930.1, from coordinate 75,525,811 downwards.
ATACATATATATAAATTTATATGACAAGCTTCTTTCAATTTCCATTGATTCTATCCTTTCACAAGGTGTTGATCAACTCAGTGCTATAGTAAAAGACACTTGCACAAGGTGCCACACAGTGGGACTGAACCCAAAACCATATGGTTGGGAAGCAAAATTCTTACAACACAGCCATGCCTGTATCTGTTATAATAACAAGAAGAAAAAACAACAACTATAAAATCAATCAGAATAAACCATTGGATGTTGTGATTAACGTGAAGTCATATTTTTATGAAGCTATGACTTACATTTAGTTAATCTCTTAAGAGCATATGACATATTTAATGGATCATGCTTTTTCATTACAGCATCATAACAAACTTTGAGAAAAACAATGTTATATCATTATAATATGTTTATTTTATTTCTCTGCAATTATTAATAATTATAATTTTTCATTCTACAATGATATCAGTTATAATTACTGTTTTACAATGATAATTTTTCAGTAATTATTAATAATTGTTAGTAATTATTGAAAATAAGATTTTAATATAATAATTTGTTTTGCCTAATGTATCATCCTCCTCCTCCTCCTCCTCCTCATCATCATCATCATCATCATCATCATCCTCATCATTGTTTTAATGTCCACTTTTTCATGCTTGCACAGGTTGGTGGGAGTTTTACTGAGGCAGATTTTTCTACAGATTTTTCTACAGATTTTTCTACAGATTTTTCCTTATGCCAACCTTCACCTGTTTCCAATCATTTTCTGTTTCCAAACAGGGTAATATTTCTCCATGGCCAGACATATTTTCACAGAATATTGTAAATGACTGACAATCGTTTATTTATAACAAACACACATAAAAGGCACCTAGTACACTCTATGGAGTGCTTCGCATTAGGACAGACATCCAGCCATAGAAACCAGGCCAAAACAGACAGAAGTCTGATGCAGCTCTCTGGCTTACCAGTTCTAGTCAAACCATCTAACTCATACTAGCATGGAAAATGGACACTAAATGATAATGATGAAGATGATGGTGATGTGAAGAGAAGGAGACACAAACACACACACACACACACACACACACACACACACACACACACACACATACATACACACACATACATGCACACACATATGTATATACATACATGCATATATGATGGTCTTCTTTCAGGTTCCATTTGCCAAATCCACTCACAAGGTTTTGGTTGACTCTGGGCAATAGTAGCAGACACTTGCTCATGCAATGGGACTGAACCTAAAAACCATGTGACTGGGAAGCAAACTTCTTAAACACCCCTCCACACACACATGTGTATCTATTTATATGCATGTATGTATATAAACAAGACACACACACACACACACACACGCACACACAAACGCATATATAAATATATATAATTATGAAAAAGGAGAGATTCAATCGATATAAATCAATTTATTAACATTATTAATAAGGCCTACAATTGTTTCAATTCACACTCAATGCAAATTACAAACATATAGAATAAAGTAAGTTTGCATTTTGAATATTTAGAGTAAAATATCTTCAGGACCAATGAACATTGAGAAAACTACCTGTTGATCAATTGAGATTCTCCAACAGACTAAGTAGATGAAAATATGTTTAATTTTGTGTGTGTATGTGTGTGTGTGTGAGTGTGAGTGCGTGTGTGTTAATTTTCTTTAAATATAGCAATAAGACATATAAAATACTAGCAGAGATACCTGGCATTGCTCTGGATTAAAATGGTACAGTTTGTTTATCTATATATTACAGTTATGTTGAAACAGGTGACACGGGAAAGTGCAGCAATGATGACAAAACATTTGTGGAGTAAATGATAGTCTAATTCAATTAAGTGACATATAATACGTCTGTTTGGAGGATTCCATGCCCTAACCTATCATGGAAAATTGGGAGTTGGGGCAGATGTAAATTTTGAACCTACCGAAAGCAGTCAGTGGATATACTTGCCTTTGAGACAGTCAGCGCTGCATCTAACATGACCCATAGTATGGTTGACAGTCAAATGAATGGAGATGTAATGGAGATATTGTATATAAATGAGCTGCAATGGGAGATGGCAACAGGGAAGTGAACTGTTGAAATGTTGCAGAAGGTGAAGGGTTGACATTGTATTGCTTATGTGGCTGTAGAATAAGAAACATAAAGTGAGCCTATGCAGTCCAATGAGAATATGTAGTAATGAGTTACTTGAAAAAATAAAGCATAATGACTTACTGTGTGGTATGTATATAGTATGTCTGTATTTTTGTATGCACTGTAAATTAACGAAATATAAGCAAATGAATGAAATAGAAGCATGTGCATGGAATTGATAATTTAACAGTAATTGCCACAATAATTATTACAGAGAGACAAAGAATTATATATATAGGATAAATTTCTTAATGTAAGGGTAAATATGTAATTGTAAATACTTTGCAACCCTGCAACCTCTGTGATAATTATTAACTGGTAATGGAACAGTAAATGTGTATTTTTATATATATCCTGGACCCTGCCACCTCATTGTTTGTTTTCAAGAGTTTCACATATATACATTCAGGCATATCAGTCTTTATGTGAAAAGACACTCTCTTTATGTGGAAAGACACTCTCTATGAGACATATATACACTCATACACTTACACAAATACACTCACAGATAGATACACAGTCATATACAAAATGTGATGTCATTGTCATCATGGTATAAAATATCCTGTTGACAATAGAAAGATTGCAGCATGGAAGATGTATGTAAACCATTCAAGAACACGCAAAAGCTGTTAGCTTCACTTCAACATTTAAATTTCATTTGTATCAAAATATTTTCATCACTTTGAAAGTGCAACCTGTTCACTGACAAAACTTTGTGCTGCATCTGAGAAAGTAACAATTAGTTCATGATACATACATGTGTATGTATGTATGTATGTATGTATGTATGTATGTATGTATGTATATATGTATGTATGTATGTGTGTGTGTGCGTGTGTGTGTGTGTGTGTATGCATGTATGTATATGTGTAAATGTGCATGCTTGTTTATACGCATATACGTATGTATGTCTCTTCTATTTTTTAATTATTATAAATCTTCCACTGAGGTGGGAGCTGGTTTCCAACAAAGATACAAGGCTCCATCTTTGGGATGTTGTTAACACAAACAAATTCACATTTGGAACTTGAGAAAAGTCTTACATATTTTTACTGCTCCACTCACAGATTGCACTTGTAATGTATGAATTAGTCGGTTGATTTCTCTTTCTGAAAATCCCAGTTTATCCGGATTCTCTTTTAAGCATTTACTAACAAAACCTCCAATTATTATTGGTATGAATATGAGTTCATAGTCTGGATATAGAAGCTGGAGGTTTCAAAGCAGTTGTCCATAGATATCTTCTTTGTCTTTGATTTTCAAAGAGATATTTATATCTGGAGGGCAGCTGATCCCTATGAGGGTACATATCTTTGGGATTACAAGAGCATCACTGTCTCTCTTGTCCGCCAGGTACTTTGTGGCATCTCCTGTTCCTGGATTCCTGCATAGCCTTCAAAGTGTGATGTGATGTATGTATGTATGTATGTAAGTATGTATGTATGTATTATGTATGTGAGCATTTACTTATGTGTGTAGACATGTGTATATCTATATGTACATGTAAATGTATGTTTATGTACTGATATGTGTATCTGTTCAAGTTGTATATATAACTGTTACTCCGTCAAAGGTTGTATATATATATATATATATATATATATATCATCATCATCATCATCATCGTTTAACGTCCGCTTTCCATGCTAGCAGGGGTTGGACGATTTGACTGAGGACTGGTGAAACCAGATGGCTACACCAGGTTCCAATCTGATTTGGCAGAGTTTCTACAGCTGGATGCCCTTCCTAACGCCAACCACTCAGAGAGTGTAGTGGGTGCTTTTACGTGTCACCTGCACCAAGGCCAGTCAGGCGGTACTGGCAACAGCCACGCTCAAAATGGTGCATTTTATGTGCCACCCACACAAGAGCCAGTCCAGGGGCACTGGCAACGATCTCGTTTGAAAATCCCACGAAGGCCAGCCAGGCAGCACTGGCAATGGTCACGCTCAAAATGGTGCATTTTATGTGTCACCCACACAAGAGCCAGTCCAGGGGCACTGGCAACGATCTCACTCGAAAATCCTACGATGGCCCCACACAAGAGCCAGTCCAGGGGCACTGGCAACGATCCCAATCGAAAATCCCACGAAGGCCAGCCAGGCGGCACTGGCAACGGCCACGCCCAAAATGGTATATATATATATATATATATATATATATTCCAACCACATGATCTCAGATCAAGTCACTTGCTATGCAAGTACATCTCCATAAATAGAAAGATTATCTCTATGAAATGTTATATTGTTTTAAAGGAAATGAAAATAAAATTTCGTATTGACACTGACCAGCCCTCACATACATATAGTGTATTTAATAACATACCTAACACAGAAGGACACACACACTGTGAGACATACAAACTCATACACTCACACACATACATTCACAGACAGATACAGTCATATACAAAATGTAACGTCATCGACGTTATCATGGTTAGAATTAAAAGTAAATGTATAAATGTAAACCATATAGTGTGCTTAATAACGTACCTAACACAGAAGGACACACACTGTGAGACACACTCGTACACATACATTCACAGTTAGATACACAGTCATATACAAAATGTGACGTCATGGTTAACCAGCCTTCACATACATACATTGACAGACAGATACACAGTCATATACAAAATGTGACGTCGTCATAGAATTAAAAGTAAAAATATAAAAGTGAAACAATATATCACATTACAATATAGACGTTACTCTTTCACTTTTATTACAATACAGATGTTATTCTTTCACTTTTATTCTTTGAGTTTTGACCCGTAATACGAAACCAGTGCCATTGTTTGATTGTTTTAATCCCCAAAAATTACATGTTGACACTCATGAGGTCTGATAGTATTACCATGTAAAATTTGATTTGATTTGGTCAGGCCATTTGGAAATGCATTGGGAACAGACAGAGAGACAAAGGATTTTATATATGTATATATATATATATATATATATATATATATATATATAAATATACACACACACACACACACACACACACATACACACACACACGCGCGCGCACGCACACACACACACACACACACACACACACACACACACACACACATAGAAGATAAGGTATAAAATATAAATCACATAAATAAGATAAAAAGTTAAAAATAAATAATGAATAATAATAATAATAAACATATTCAGGCAAAAATAAATATATACAGATGAAAATAAAAATAATAAAAATGAAAATACTGAAATAAATGCAATAAAAATAAAATAAAATACCTGTGGGTAGGATAAAAATGAAAATAAAACTAAAAATAAGAAATAAAATAAAGTAACGATAAAAATAAAATAAAAATAAAACTGTTATGAATGTGGATGTACATTGTCTATGTACATTGTCTATGTGTTTTTGTGTATATATACATGTTAGTAAAAAGCCTATTGAATCAAATCAGTTTATTTATATATGCATGTACGTATAATTATTTGAAAGTAAAAGTCAACCTTATAGTCTTGTATTATTATGATTATATTAATGTGCGTGTGTGTGTGTGTATTCATGTGTTTGTACATTAAAGAGACTAAAGAAAATGCTATATTAGACATCAATATCTTTTATATTTGATGGTAAGATTATCAATAAAATATAAACAAGTATATTTATATATGCATGTGCATATAATTATTTGAAAATAAAAGCCATCGGTTATAGTCTAGCATTATTATTTATTTCCATATTTATGTGTGTGTGTGTGTGTGTGTGTGTGTGTACATGTGTTTATACATGATTATGTTGAATGCAATTTTAGTTTAGTATGAATAGAGATTAAGTGTATTACATCATCAAAATTAGTGTTGTTGATAGATTTACAATGTTTTGTATTAAATTTTATGAACTATATCAGCCAATTAATTAATAAAATTTATGTATTAAAATTAATAATTAATATTATTATTAATTAGACCTTTAAGTGTTATATTATATATTATTCATATTATCTATATTTTTTATATTTTGTATTATTCATATTATCTATATTGTTTATATCTTATATACTACATTTTAAATCAAGTTGTACTTACTAGTTATACTTACTATATTATATTTATGCATTATTTTATTGTATTCAATTTTATTTTTACTAATTATACTTCCTAAAAATATATTTAGAGGAATGAACTCAAGATCAAATTGCCTCTTGATGGGAATTAAGGAGTTTGTGTTCAGAAGTTAGAATTTGAAAGAGTTCTTTGATGCATAACTCACATCTCTTATCAGCAATTTTATACGATCTGGCATGACTTATAATTTCCTATTTAAGCTTATAATTCTTATTATTGTCTTTTAACACCCATATAAATTTGCTTAGACTAGTATTTTTAATTTTCTGTCAGTTTTTAAAGCTGTTTTTCTGGTTGGCAATTCTTCTTTTTATGGGATTTTCATTTGATCCAATATAATAGTATTTTGTATCTATATAATAGATTATCTTGCTTACAATAAATACTAAACTTACATTCATCATTAATCCTACAATCACAAGTATTATTTACATTATTAATCATAGAATTTTTACCTATATTATTTCCATTAATTTCATTTTTATTATACATATTATTTTGGTTAAAAAGGAAGCCAATATGGAATATCTTCCTTCTATCATAAGAAAGTAGATTATCGTCATTTTTACAAATATCTAGATTGTTATAGAAAACATCTCATTTTTTGTAATTAATTGAAGATATAATTCTAAAACGATTCTTTGGTAAAGAGAAATTGTTTCTTATAAACTTACCATAAATTATTTCACTATATCTATTATCTTTATTAAAATGTTTATGAATACATCTATAAATAGATTTGATTATGTTGTTTTTGACTTGCTTTTCAAAGGGATGATCGTTATTTTTATTTTATTTTTATTTTTATTTTCATCTTACCCACATGTATTTTATTTTTATTTTATTTTTATTTTATTTTCATTTTTATCACATTTATTTTAGTATTTTCATTTTTATTTTTATTATTTTTATTTTTGTCTGTATATATTTATTTTTGCCTGAATATTTATTATTATTATTATTATTATTATTATTATTATTATTATTTAATTTTTACATTTTATTTTATTCATGTGTTCTTATATTTTATATATCTTATTATTATAGTTAAATAAAATCATAAACACACACACACACACATACATACACACAAAAAATTAAACATATTTTCATCTACTTAGTCTGTTGAGAATCTCACTTCATCAAAATGCAGTTTCCTTAATGTCCATTGTCCCTGAAGATATTTTACTCTAAATATTCAAAATGCAAACTTATTTTATTTTATATGTTTGTAATTTGTATTGAGTGTGAATTGAAACACTTGTAGGCCTTATTAAGAATGTTAATAAATTGATTTATATCCATTGAATCTCTTTATTTTCTTACTTAATAATATTTGATATTTATAATATATTTATTTTTAAATTGAACAGATATTTCTCAACAATATGATATATTAAACCAGTGTAACTTGGATGAAACCATCTCCATAAGAGGTTTATATATCCTTATAGTGACTATATATATATATATATATATATATATATATATATATATATATATATATATATATATATGTATGTATGTATGTATGTATGTATGTATGTATCTATGTATGTATGTATGTATGCATGCATGCATGTGTATAAGTATTTAGTCAAGACGGTCGCCCTATTTTCTCCATCTATTGGCAGAAAAAAATTCACTAAAAATCATATATGCTTTATAAATTTTAACTATTCCATTATTAGAACTAAAACATTCTCATCATTACCATCACCATTTTAACATCCCTTGTTTATGCTTGTACAGGCCGGACAGAAATTATTGAAGCACATTCTCTATGGTCAGATGCCCTTCCTGTCACCAATCTCACCTGGTTCCAAAAAAGTTAATATTTCCCCATGACTGCACATGTTTCCACAGAAGACTGGGAATGTATGACATTGCTTGTATGGCAGTCACACTCATTTACAACTATTGCTTGATGTCAACACAATGAGACACAAATGCACTGAAATATGCCCATGCACACATACACACACACACATGTATATCTATTTATATGCATGCATGTATATAACTATCTAGACAAGACACACACACACACACACACTTATATACATAAATAATGAGTTTCTTTCAGTTTCCATCTATTTCTACATCCATGTACAAGGATTTAGTCAGCCTACGTATTTGCTCCATGCCAAGGTTCCATGCAGCCCAGGCATTTACCCAAAGTTCCATGCAGTAAAAGATATTTGCCCAAGGTATCATGCAGTGAGGCTGAATTCAAACCACATGGTTTGGAAGCAAACTTATTAACCACATGACAATCCCTGTACTTCATACCTTCTTTTATTTATAATCTTGACAAAACAGATGCAGAGATTCTTCTTTAGAAACAGAAAAATATCTCACAGCATTGGATTATCTCTCATTCTTATTGTGCATGTATAACCTTGACTATAAATGTTAGGATTCCTCTTTAGAAACAGAAAATATTCTGGCCTTCACTAGTAGGTGACTCTCTGTAAAGATTAAGCAGTATCCAAAATAAAGTATTTCTTACATGCCTGGGATTAGGTTACTGTTACTCATGCAAACATACTTAGCCACATCCCTCCCCAGCAAAAATCCCCACAGCTCATTAATTTGTAAGGATTCACTCACCATGATGCAACAAATATTAACTCTCAAGCTTGATGTTTCTTCTCTTTACTGCTTCTCATTATCACTGTTATCGTTTAATTACTACACAATTATTATCATTATTCTTTTATGTCTACAGATAAGATGGTGAACAGGCAGAATCATTAGTATGCTGGGCAAAATGCTTAGCAGCACTTCGTCCATTTTTTACATACTGAGTTCAAATCCCACTGAGATTGATTTTGTCTTTCATCCTTTCAGGGTCGATAAAATAAGTACAAGTTGAATACTAGGGTTGATGTAATTGACTTACCTCCTCCCCAGAAATTCCTAGACTTATGACAAAGTTTGAAACCATTTATGTTTACAGTTGTGACTGTGTGGTTAGGAAGCTTGCTTCTCAATCGTGTGGTCTTGGGTTCAGTCCCACTGTGCAGCATCTTGGGCAAGTTTCTTCTACTATAGTCCCAGGCTGACCAAAGCTGGTGAGTGAATTTGGTATGTATGTATGTATGTATGCATGTATGCATGTGTGTGTGTGTGGATGTGTGTGTGTACCTTTGTCTAGACATCACATGATGGATGATTGTAAATAAGCATCATCATCACATAAGTGATATTCATTTCCAGTGTTCCATAAAAAAACATGCCTAGCCTTGAAACAAATATTATCTTGCTTAGCCTTGAAACAAATATCATCTTGCTTAGCCTTGAAACAAATATTACCTTGCTTGTAAACAGGTGAGAGTTAAGCATCCAGTCATAGAAAATCTGCCTCAACAAATTCCATGCAGTAAAGTAGACATTAAATGAAAAAAAAAAAGTTCTATACTGGTAGGAAGTAATTATATCTTAAAAGTTTGAGTTAATTATCTGGCATTATATACCCCTCCTAGATGGGTCAGGGACCACATTATAAGTTCCATTTTTTTTTTCATGATTTCTATGGTTAGATACCCTTCCTATTGCCAACCACCTTACAAGAGTATATTGGTTGCATGTTATTGTAGGACCAATCCTAGAGAGGTTGTCCTGTCTCTGCTGAGACTAAAGAGTCCTCATTTTCTAACTTTATCTTCATTTACTTACCAGCACCAGAGAGTTCACCTTTCCTTCTTTTCTCTCTGTAACAAGATTGTTCTCTCTACCTCAAGTTGTCTCCATATGTACATTCCTTTTACCCACCCCACACATCCAACTGGGGGAAAAAAGAGAATATGGTAGAGTAAAAAGAGAGAGGGTGAGAGCCAAAGAGTGATAGAAGAAAGAGTAAAGAAGAGATAGAGAAAATGATAGACAGCTAGATGATAGTTGTTGGTAAGACTGAATAGAAGCAGCATGACTGAGAAAATAATCAAAGAGAGTGTGAGAAAAGAAATATATATATATATAGAGAGAGAGAGAGAAAGAGAGAGAAAGAGAGAGGGAGAAAGAGAAAGAGAGAGAGAGAGAGAGAGATGGGCTGATAGGTGGAAACAGTGATAGAAATAACAATGTGCTAGAGGGGAGAGTAATAATAGAGACATGTGTAAGAGACAGTTACATGATAGTTGCTGGTAATGATACTGATTAGAAATAGTATGAGAAGTATGATAGACAAGAGAGTGTAATACAGAGACAAGATGATAGACAAGACAGTAATAGAAGTGAGAGAGTGTGGGAAAAGAGAATGTAGGAATGAGTGGAATAGTAAGAGAGAGACAGTAATAAAGATGGATGATGGCAAAAGAGAGAGAAAAAGAGAGAGAGAGATGTCAATGATTAACAAGAGAGGAGAAATTAATGGAAAAGTGAGAGAGAAAGAGAGAAGGAGAGAGAGAGAGTATGGCTAACAATACTAAGGGAAGGAATAATAAGGGAGGGAATGACTACAGATAGATCAAAAGGAAGCCGTCACTTGTTACACAAACGACATGATGGACTTATTTAGACTGTGATATGTAAGATACTACTTTTTTCCCATACACTTATTGTCAGATGTACAACACTAGACCAATTCTGGATAAAAAAAGACTACATACATATAGATATCTAGAGAACTAGATTGAAAAGAGTGCACAGTTATGACTACTCTCAATTTGAATGAGATCCAGTGAAGTCAAAATTGCAACTTGTCCCTTGTTAGATTTGCACATTAGACTCTTGTGTATCAAAGCCAGATGTATACATTTTCATTTTAAACATATTGAGTGAAGTGTATCTAAAAATATTGACTCAAACCAATGTCTCCTTTTTCATACCTAGCTGGTTTCTTCAAAAGAATGCACTTTGTAAGCTGTCATCTTTATACCAGCAAATGTTTAATCTTAACCCTTTAGCATTTAAATCAGCCACATCAAGCCCAAATATTCTTCTTGCTGTATTGTTCAAACCAACCAGATCCAGCCTTTTGCAGCTATCCTACAATTTCTTTCTAAAAATAAACAACCACATCATTGAGATCTTGAAGCTATGAAATAATGCATGATTAATTCAAAACAATGTGAATAAATAAGTATTACATTTGACAGAGTAATCTGAATGCTAAAAAGTTAAAAATCATTCTAATACTAAAACATATACAGTTTGTGTCATGCCTGTATGATTTTGAATTGATTTAAACTAGATTAGACCATGAAATCGTTTTTCATATAATGTTGAGAGATGAAAGAAATCATTATTATAAAAATGGATGAAATAATTAAATAATGCTAAGAGAGATGACCTTCATCCACTTTGCTCTGATAATTTTAAAAGAATATAGTTGCAGTTTGCATAATCTATATAGTTGACAATTATATTAGTTTCATTGATGTTTAACCTATAATTTGAATAGTAACACAGAAATCTTCAGGAATAAGTAGGAAAATGTACAACATTGCATTCAGCTACTATTGCTGTTGTTGTTGAGCTATTACTATTATTGTTGCTGCTGGTACTGTTTTAGTTGCTCAACAACAACAGCAATAACAAATCTTTCAGTTGTTGCAGTGGGGTTTTTTTTTTTTTTTTTGGGATACTTAAGTAGTATTTACTTAAGCTGACATCCAATACTGAAGTGAGCTATTTCAATCTGTAGTTTCAGCCATAGCCTTTTGCTTTTATTATAGTGAAACACTTTCCAGAACTTTGAAATATGATCCCCACTTTAAAATCCATTGACAATGCACTACAACTTTAAACTAGTCTGGTAACTGTGTAGAAGCCCTTCATTGGTTAGCATTCATGTGTGCATAATAAACAAACATAGATATATACATATGTGTGCTTTTATATGTGCATGTATGTATGTCTATATATATTAATGTTTGTTTTTATGTCATTATACCAAAAACAATTTTATATTAAAACGAAGGATGATTACTCAATACTTTTCGTAGATTTCATATATATTATTCTTTAACAGTAATAATGCTTTCAAGTAGTGACAGTGACTTTGAGGTTTTGCTTCTGTATGTCTTTGTGTGTAATGCACACACACACACACATACATAAACACAGATGTACACACATATATATGTATGTATATATGTATGTACATATGTACAGATGTATGTATGTATGTATGTATTTATGTATGTATGCATGCATGTATGTATGTGTGTATGATATGAAGCCTTGTAAGTGGATTTTGTAGGCAGAAGCAGAAAGAAGCCCATTGTATATATATGTATATAAATATATGTGTATGTGTATGCTTGTATCTCTTTGTTTTGACATCACAAGTAAACAAGTGTGTACATCATGCAAGTGGTATGTATGTTCTCTTCTGTTTTTAATTATTTGAAATCCTCTGAGGAAGGGGTTGTTTTTTAATAAAGATACAAAGTTCCATCACTGGAACATAGATAACAAAAGTTTGCATACTTTCAAAGTTCCTCTGACAAATTGTATTTGTAATGTACAAATTAACTGGCTGATTTCTTTTTTTGAAAACCCTAGCTTATCCAGTTTGTTACTTAGGCATTTACTGACAAAACCAAGTGCACCAATTATCATTGGTATAAATATGAATTTATAATCTGGATATAGAAGGTGGAGGTTTAGAAGCAGTTGTCCATAGTTATCCTCTTTCCCTTTCATTTTTGAAGAAATATTTACATCAAAAAGGCAGCTGACAGTATGGATATTTCTTTGTCTGTCCCAAACAACAATATCCAGCCTGTTATGTTTACATTTGACAGAAGTTTTGATGAGAATGTTCCACCAATATTCTTTGTGTTGATGTTTGTGTACGTATTCAATAATAGTGGGATTTTCTATATTTAATCTTGGACAGTCATTTCTTCTTTTTGAATGGCATTGTATATTGTTTTAGCAACAATGTCATGTTGCATAGGGAAGTAATACTTTAATGATAGTTTTAGGTGGCTGCTGATCACATGTGTGATGTTATCCACAGAAATATGACACAATGTATATTTTCAGTTGCATCTTGGGGCTTCAACAGCTTAACTGTCTCTTTTGTTTATGAGGATTTTCGTAGCATTTTCCTGTTCTTGGATTGCAAATGCTTAGCCTTTGAAGTGTGGTGTGATGTAGTAGTTACGAATCCAAGAGAGGCAGCACTTCATATTAATATTACTGTCTTCTTCAAGTCTTTGGGAAACATACCCATACATAGTCTTTTTTGGTATGCTATTTCACATCCAGGTCTTCTTTGAGAAGACCAAATGTATATATGTATGTGTGTTTATGTATTTCTGGATGTATGTTCTCCTCTTTCTCCTTTTAATTTAAATTTAGAGTCAACATTGACCAGCCACCTACTTAGTAGCAAGACTGTAAAGGAAAGAATCTTGTTTCCTGTGAAGGAAAGAATCTTTCAAATCTTAAGAAGCTCTTGTGGATTTTTATAGTTTTTGATCTCATGATCATTTGTAGTGAATGAATTAAGGATTTGCATTCTCTCTCCAAGATTCCAAGTTCTGTGATACTTTGCTCCAGACATGCTGGTATATATATACTGTTGCTCCCAATAATAGTAGGTATAAAGCTGAAAGTGTACCTTGGGTACTGGATTTGCAATGTCTTTATTAATAATCCATAGATGTCTTCTTTTTCTTGTATTTTTCAAACCACATCTGTATCCAGCTGTATGTATGTATGACTATATGTGCATATGTATATATTATGCGTTTGCGTGTATGTATGTATGTATGTATGTATGTATGTATGCATGTATGTGTGTGAGCATGTATGTGTGTGTGTGTGTATGTGAGTATGTATGTGTGTGTGTGTGTTTGTGCATATGTATATGTCTGTATGTGTAAGTATGCATACGTGTGCACATGTATGTGTGTGTATGTGCGTGTGTAATATGTGTGTGTATGTTTGTATGTATGCATATGCATCTTTATCTTTTATCTTTTGCTTGTTTCAGTCATTAGACTGTAGCCATACTGGAGCATTGCTTTGAAGAATTTTTAGTCAAATGTATCAACCCCAGTATTTAATTTTGTTAAGCCTTGCACTTATTCTATTGGTCTCTTTTGCCAAACCACTAAGTTATGGGGATGTAAACACATCAGCACAGGTTGTCAAGCAGTAGTGGCAGGGAGCAAACACACAGACACAAATACAGGCACACACACACACTCAAACACACAAACACACACACACTCACACTCACGTACGCACACATGCATGCACACACACACACACGATGAGCTTCTTTCAGTTTCCATCGACCAAATCAACTTATAAGGCTTTGATCGGCCTGAGGCTATAGTAGAAGACACTTTCCCACTGTGCCACACAGTGGAACTGAACAAGTTTCTTACCACACAGCCATGCCTGCATATGTGTGTATTTATTTATTCAAGAAATGTCAACCTCTAATTGTGGAAAGAACTTGTGGAAGCTGGAGACCCAGGCAGACATGGGACAAGGTTGTGAAATGAGATCTTTGGATGTTGAGTCTCATAGAGGCAAAAAGACAAGTGACCAAGACTTCTGGCAATTTGCTGTGTTTGAAAAGATCTGTCAAACTAAGTGAAATCATGGTCATGGCCTAATACCAGAGATGTGTGAATGGCACCCATGCCAGTGACACATAAAAGGCATTTGTGCCAGTGACACATAAAAGCAATCATGCTGGTGACACATAAAAGGCACCCATGTTAGTGACATGTAAAAGGCACCCAGTACACTCTGTGGAGTGGTTGGTGTGAGGAAGGGCATCCAGCTGTAGAAACCATGTAAAAACAGACTGGAGCCTGGGACAGCTCTCTGACTTACCATCTCCAGTCAAACTATCTAACCCATGCTAACATGGAAAATGGACATTAAATGATGATGATAATGACAACTACACTCTTCTTGTGAATGAAGAACGCAACTAAAATACAATAGTCTTATCAACAAAACAGCAATCCCACTAATCTGAGAAATATAGATGTATAGTCAGATACATACAACTATTACTTGATATTGCTCTTACCTCCTTAGATAACTGTGTCATATTTGATTAAATCTATGAGATAAATTATTCTGTTCACTGGCTTATGACTTATATGGCTGTTCTATTTAGTAATATTAGATTAAGAACAACATTGCTTGTATGGTCTTTTAGTTATACATTTACTCCATCCATTACAAGGATTCTTTATAAATAAAGAAAAATTAACGATCTACAGTTATGAATCAAACCTCCTAACAAGATCAGCATAAAAGTCTTCAATAAAACAGTTAGATAAGCTGTATTCTTTCAGATTTTACACACGGCTGAATGCAGAGGATGAATATATGAAAGATAGTCTTTATGCATCTCTACTGCACTCGACTTTGGAGTTCTTTGATATTGTTGCATAATTTATAACTATTTTAGGATGTTAGTGAAATGATTGAATTTGTAATTGTATAAAACATTGAATATTTTATACAAAAGTAATACATTTTGTGAAATGTTGAAATGTCATACAAAGAAGCAGGAGATTTTTTTTTCTTACAATTGTAAACTCATTGAAATGTAATATCTGTCTGAAATTAAATTACCAACAGATTTTTGTAGAATTATTTACCCTTCAAATGCAATTCTAATATAAAATTTATTTTGGAAAATATAGTTACTTTATGACTTTAATGTTGATGTCAATATATTCAGCAGTTCGAATATTAAATATACATACATCATTATCTTTTACTCGTTTCAACCTGTAGGTTATAGAAAAATATAATAACAACAACAACAGTAACAACAACAACAGTAACAACAACAACAACAATAATAATGGTTTCAAATTTTGGCATGAAGTCAGCAATTGGCTCCAGTGTTCAGCTGGTACTTATTTTATTGACCCCTGAAGGATAAAAGGCAAAGTTGATTTCAGCAGAATTAGAACTTAGAATGTAAAGACAGATGAAATACTATTAAGCATTTTGCTCAGCATGCTAACAATTCTACCAGCTTGCCATCTTAGTAATGATAATAATAATGCAAAAGCTCACGTCCTTCACAATACACTATTAATTCTATTACAACCCAAATACAACAATCCACAAGCACAAGATAATCTATACAGTAAATATCCAGTAAAATAAACAACCCCCACAAAATGTACTCTACAGGTAAGATACCCAACAAAAGAACACAACTTGCATTACACATACAGTACACAATACAAACAGTCATACAACAAAAGACTCAAGTGAAAGCCCATAACAAAACAAATTGATGCAATACTTCCCCAACAAAAAAAAAAGAAAAAAACAGATCACCCAATGCTGTACACATCTCAGCAAGACAGAGGTGTAGCAGGTGATACTGAAGAAATTTATCTGAAACTATTAAGTTATATAATAATAATAATGTTTTCAAATTTTGGCACAAAGCCAGCAAATTTTAGGGGTTGGGGCTTGTCGATTATATCAATGCCAGTACTCAACTGGTACTTATTTAATCAACCCCAAAAGAGGGAGAGGCAAAGTTGACCCTGGCAGAATACAGCATGGAAAGCGGACGTTAAACGATAAACTCTGAGATATGCCAATACACACAAATAGAGAAATCAAGGCTAATAAACCAGATACAGTTGTCAGAAATCACCAAGAAAAAAATGCTTTGTAGTCGATGTATCAATACCAACAGATGACAATGTATCTCTAAAAGAAATGGAGAAACTCTCAAATCACAAAGATCTGGAAATAGAGATAATCCAAATGTGGAGCCTATAAACAGAAATAGTCTCTATGATAATAGGTATGATTAAAAAACAATCAGACGAATACATAACCAAACCACCAGGACTTATAAATGTATATAACATGCAGAAAATAGCACTACTAGGCACTGTGCACGTCTTATGTAAGGCACTTTCAATGCAGTGGAAATCAGAACACAACAACAAACCACAGCATGTACCCAAGGCACACAGAGCTGCGCTCAGTAGAGCAGTGAAAGCATATGATGAAAATAAAGCTACTGAACAACAATAATTATAATAATAATAATAATTTCCATGCTGGCATGGGTTGGACAGTAAAACAGGAACTAGTAAGTCAGAAGACTGCACCAAACCCTGTTATCTGATTTAGTATCATTTCTACAGCTGGATGCCCTTTCCAATGCCAACTGTATTACAGACTGTAGTGGATGCTATTTATGGGGTACCAGCAGCAATAAGGTCACCAGGTAACTTGCAAAACAAGAACCCTCAACTCAATGGGGGAGTTGTATTGAAGGACAGAAAAAAAGGAGTTTTGCATTAGAGGAGAAAACATGGCTACCTCTGGTAGTGGGAGAGAGAGGAGGAAGAAAAGATGGTGAAGATGTGATGGGGAGGGGTGGGTGAGTGGGTGAATGAGTTCATGAGATTGTCCAGCATTGGTGAGGAAAGGAGGAATGTTGGGACGATGGGTTTTTTGGGGAGGTTTTGTCAGGTGGAGACAGATTGTGTGCAGGGGGTAGGACATGGACATGTAAAGGACATGCCATGTATAGGTAACCTCTATAACAAGAACCTGCTCTACCCCAACCTTTTCCTTCATGTTGACTTGTAAGTTAAATGATGACCTCAGTAGTGCTGGTGGCACAAGAAAAAGTACCCAGTAAAACAGTTGGCATTAGGAAAGGCATTCAGCCATAGAAACCATGCCAAAGCAGACAACTAGAGCACACTGTAGACCTTGGACTTATTAGATCCTTGTCAAATTGTCCAACACACAACAGCGTGGCACATGGACATCAAACGATGATGATGATGATGATGATGATGTGTGAATGTGTGTGTGTGTGTGTGTGTATGTATATATATATATTGACACCCTATCAAACTTCCCCCTAAAACAAAATACCAAAGTTAGGCCGAACATTAACAAATCAGAGATATCTGTACTTAAACGCATACAAAATGATGAAACAATAATAATTAAACAAGCAGATAAAGGGGGTGCAATCGTCATCATGGATGTGGAATACTACAAGGATTTAGTTGAGGAACAACTAAAGGATACAACCTTCTATTGTGAAATACCCTCGAACATAGACCACCACATCATGAAGAAGATCAACCACCTAGTTTCTAAACACTACAACTCACTCACTGACAATGAAAGAGATTACATCACCAACTTCGAACCAAAACCCAGTAACTTTTACGGCTTACCCAAAATACATAAGTCAGAAGATATTCAACAGGCAGTAAAAGAACAAGGAAGTGAATACATAAAAGTGCTACATCCAAAAGATTTAAAACTCAGACCAATTATAGCTGGCCCAGTATGCCCTACTCACCGTCTAAGCAATTTCATCGACATTCTTTTGAAGCCACTATGTACATACATACCCAGTTTCATTCGGGATGACATCGACTTTTTATCCCATCTTCCCAAAACCACTGAAACAAATTCAATCCTACTGAGCTTCGATGTAGTAAACCTATACACAAATATCCCACATGATTTAGGAATAAAGGCGGTTGAATACTGGGTAAACAAACACAGAGAAGCAATTCCCAACAGGTACACGGTGACATTTATACTAGAATCAGTGAGACTTATCCTGGAAAATAATACGTTCTTCTTCAATGGTAAGAACTATATCCAAATTAAAGGCACGGCTATGGGGACGAGGTTTGCTCCCGTTTATGCGAATTCGGTGATGGGTTACTTGGAACAAAAACTCTACCAGGAAATAGAGGAGAGATATAACACCGAATTTAGGAAGTTTATAGAAAAAGCATGGAAGAGATACCTGGACGATTGCTTCATAATCTGGACCAAACCTCAAAGCATTGTGGAAGAATTTAACACCCTCCTGAACAACCTACACCCATCCATCCAATTTACAAAGGAGATGAGCAGTAGCAAATTACCATTTCTAGATATAATGGTAATTAAAAAGAACACCGCCATTACCACAGATATATATTACAAACACACAGACACACACCAATACTTGAACTTTAAATCATGCCATCTACCCCATACAAAACGCAACATACCATACTGCCTAGCCAGGAGAATATGTACTATTGTAGAGGATATAGAAACCAGAAATCAGCGCCTGATGGAACTGAAAGAATTTCTGCTGAAGCAAAAGTACCCATCACGACTCATAGAAAATGGTATTCAGCAGGCTTCGAAAATACCCATACAACAACTGAGGACACCGCAAAGAAAAGACAAACAGGAAAAGATCATTCCATTTATAGTGACACAAAATCCATGCCACCAGAACATCTTTAATATCGCCAAAGCGAACTTACCGATCCTTGCACAAAGTAAGGAATTGAGAAATATCATTACAGATCAAAATATAACTCTCAGTAAGAGACAACCTAAAAACTTGAAAAAGCTATTAACAAAGGCAAGGTTTGACTTCAGCAACAAAAATCAAACATTCACTGTATCCAAATGCAATGATAGCCGATGCGGTACATGCCGATCAATCCATACCGGCCCATATATGAACACAAAAACAGGGAAAATATTCACCAATGCGAACATGAACTGCAAAAGTAGAAATCTAATCTACTGCATCAAATGCCCTAATTGTGAAGAACTGTACGTTGGCCAGACAGGTAATGCACTATCGGAACGCTCACGGGTACATCGACAACAGATTAAAAACCCAGAAGTCTGCCAAATACCACTGAGTAACCATCTGGCAACATGTGGTCATCAAACTTTTATTATATTTCCATTCCATAAACTTTACAACTGGAATGAAATTGAGAGAAAATGCAAAGAAAATTACTTTATTAAGAAATTCAAACCCACTCTTAACAAACAATGATTAAATTTATCTTACTTGGGGTTTAAAAATCTTATCCCTACAACCAAAACACAAAACAATTTCTCAAATGTCATCATTTCTAAAAATAAATTTGGCATCATTTCTAAGAACAGCCAAACACCTACTGGGGTTTAAAAATCTTATCCCTACAACCCAAACACAAAACAATTTCTCAAATATCATCATTTCTAAAAATAGATTTGACATCAATTCTAAAAATAGCCAAACACATACTGCTGCTGTCCAAAGGAATTGGTATAAAAGACAGAAAACCAACCAACCTATTACAGTCTGTTAAAGTCTGTCATACCGGCCATGATGAGATACCACAAAGTATAGAAAATACGTATTCGCCTTTATATATTTAATCCTTTATATTGAACACTCAATATTTCATCTATTCAATAAGACATATTCCATATATTCAATAAGACATTCAATACTTTATTTCATAGTACCATCCATTTTTATTTTATATTATATATTGTATATTATATTATATTATATATTGTATATTCCATATTCTATATCCCACATTGGTTTTGCAGGAATATAAATAAAACATAAAAAACAGACAGTGTTGGAACTCTTTTAAACAAAATAATATATTCCTCTATACACAATCATACAAAACCCCTTTTTTTGTATTTATTTTTACTCGCATATATATATATATATATATATATATACATATATATATATATATATACATATATATATATATATATATATATATACATATATATATATATATATATACATATATATATATATATATATATATATATATATATATATAGTCACCATATTTCAGTCAATAACTGCCATCACTGAAGAGTGCAAGGTTGCATAACTGGGCTGTTATCTAACACTCCATTGAACCCCTAGTGTGAAACCAATTGGTAAGATTGGCCATAATGGATATATAATACTGTACATTTTGATTAAGATTAATTCATATATATATATATATATATATATATATATATATATATAGATAGATAGATAGATAGATAGATAGATAGATAGATAGATAGATAGATAGATATGGGTCTGTAGTAGAAGACACTTGGCCAAGGTGTTTTGCAGCAGGACTGAACTTGGAACCATGTGGTTGGGATGCATACTTTAAGTGTCTTTGTTTAAAAATCTGGCTGTCTATTCAGTTTTCACATTGTCTAGGATTTATTTTTAATTAAGTCCATCTCTATGTATGAAAATAACTGAAAGATATATTTGTTGACATTATTGAGGTTATTACTATCACCAAAGTGCTGAAAATTTTTTGCTGCTACTTCTGAGGTGGTTTATATTGCAACAAGGGTAAATATATCTTATGGCCAATGGTTGAAATATATATATATATATATATATATATATACATTTAGATTGAACAATGTCAAAATATTTTTTCACACCAGTGAATTGGGATGAATTCTAAATTAATCTAAAAGCCTTTGCCAACATTCCAGAATGAGAAATGAGAATATAAAAAACAACTTTGTTTCAATAAATAATCTTTTCAATAAATAATCATCATAAATATGTCATTTTTTCAGGGGCTCCATGAAACAACCGTTCATAGTAAACAACAACAATAATGATTTTAGCTAATAATAATAATAATAGTAATTATAATAATGGTTTCAAATTTTGCCACAGGGGCAACAATTTTTGGGGAGGGGATAAGTCAATTACATCAACCCCAGCGTTCAACTGGTACTTATTTTATCAACCCTAAAAGGATGAAAGGTAAAGACGACCTCAGTGGTATTTGTACCCAGAACATAGCAATGGGTGAAATACTGCTAAGCATTTTGCCTGGTGCGCTAACGATTCTGCCAGCTTGCTGCCTTAGTAATAATAATAATGGTGGACTAATAATAATAATGATGGGCTACTCAACCTGAAGAAAATTCTAACTGGGCCTCACTGGCAAGGTCATGTGCTGTTTATCTTGATATGAGATCACCATGTCATGCACATATGTTTGTGATGCATGAGCTAGTGTACTAGAGGAAGTGTTATCATGTACATTGGTTTGTCTTGGTATAAAAGACAGAATACCACAGATTTGCTTATCAGTTGCTTGAGGTTAACCAGTTGAGCATGTCCCTTGGTGGCTGACAATATGTGCATCTCTGATCATAAGCAGAAGTAGTGGGGGAGCATTATAGCCATGTGTTGAGATGAATTCTTTGGGGTTTGAATAATTCACCTCTAGAAACATGGGTGTTTTGTTCATCATCCTTAAACAAACCTTATTCAGGGACCTTTTGAGTGGGATGGGCTACTTGACCTGAAGAAAATGCTAACTGGGCCCCATCTGCAAGGTCATGCACTGTTTATCTTGTTATGAGATTACCATGTCGTGCACATATGGCTGTGATGCATGTGTCTAGTGTACCCTTATCGGATGGGTAGTCATGATGAGTATATTGGGCTTCATATATTTGTACCCCAGTGTCACTTTGGTGGCATGCACTGCTCTCTCACTCAATAATAATAATAATAATTGTTTTAAATTTTGGCACAAGGTCAGCAAGTTCAAGGATGGGTGCTAGTCAATTACATTGATCCCAGTACTCACCCAGTACTTGTTGACCCCAAAAGGATTGAACGGAAAGATGACGTTCATGGAATTTGAACTCAGAACATCAAGACGAGTGAAATGCCGCCAAGCATTTTGCCTGGTTAGCTAATGATTCTGCTAGCTCACCACCTTATATCATAATAATAATAATAATAATGATAATAATAATAATAATAATAATAATAATAATAATAAAACTAAAGCAAGACATCCTTGCCAAAGCACAGAGGATCCGCCGGTATGAGAAACGCCAACGTTTCTTTGAACAAAACAAACAGTTCAAATCCAACCCCAAAAAACTCTACCAAGAACTGGGTAAAAATAAAATAGACATTACTTCAGCACCAACAGCAGAAGAACTAGAGAAATTCTGGAAACAAATATGGTCGGTGAAGCAACAACCCCAAAAAAGGACCATTAAAACAACGAACTTAGCACCTGAGCAACTCTGGGCCCCTATAACAACTGAAGAGGTCACCCAGACACTGCAAAGACTAAGCAACTGGAAAGCACCTGGACACGACAAGATCCCCAATTTCTGGTTAAAACACCTGCCAGCAATGCAGAAAAAGCTGGCAGAAAACTTTAACAACATAATAGCAGATCCAGAAACAATGCCTGAATGGCTCACAAAAGGGAAAACCATCTTAATCCCCAAATCCACGGAAACGGAGAAACCACAAAACTATAGACCTATAACCTGTCTCCCTACGATCTACAACACCTTTACTGCAATAATATCGCAGAGATTGAGTAAACACCTGGAAAATAACAACCTGTTTCCAGAAGAGCAGAAGGGATGCTGCAAGGGCTCATACGGCTGTAAAGATCAATTATTGATCAATAAAGCCATAACTGAAGACAGCCGCAGAAAGAAGAAAGGCCTCAGTATGGCCTGGGTGGACTACCAAAAGGCTTTCGACAGTGTTCCCCACACGTGGATTCTGGAAACACTAGCCATAAACAAGGTGGCACCAATTATCATAAAATACATAGAGCACTCAATGAACAAATGGCAGACAGTGCTACAGCTCCAAACAAAAGAGGGACTTGTGAAAACGAAAGCCATCCCCATTAGAAGAGGAATATTCCAGGGAGACACACTCTCTCCACTCCTGTTCTGCCTGGCACTCACACCTCTAACAGAATTGCTAAATAGAACTGGATGCGGTTACAAATGCTATGGAAAAACAGTCAGCCACCTTCTATATATGGATGACCTAAAATTATATGCAAAAAACGACAAAGAGCTAGAAACACTACTACAGACAGTACACGGCTTTACCAAGGAAATAGAAATGAAATTTGGATTAGAAAAATGTGCCAAAGCAACCCTGAAAAGAGGAAAATTAGTTAAAAGTAGCAATATAACACTAGATAAAGCCAATGAAATAAGAGAACTAGACGAAAGCCAACCATATAAGTATTTAGGAGTCAATGAACTAGATAGGATACAACATACACAAATGAAAGAAAAAATAAAGAAAGAGTACTATAGACGAGTTAGATCAATACTAAAAACAGAGCTCAATGCTAAAAACAAGATAATGGGTATCAACACTTTAGCTGTCCCAGTTATAAGCTACAGCTACAACATCCTTAACTGGACACTAAACGAACTATGTAAAATAGACAGGAAAACAAGAAAAATAATGACAGGATATAGGATGCACCACCCAAAATCTGACATAGAAAGGCTATATATACAACGCACAGAAGGTGGCAGGGGTCTTATACAGCTAGAAAACTATTATAAAATAACCACCATAGGACTGCAAAAATACCTACTCCAGAAGCAAGGGAAACTAATACAAATAGCCACAAAACACGAGCAAAACAAAAAACTGTTTTCAGTATTTAAGGAAGCTGACAAATACAAACAAGAAATCAATCTACCTAACAAATACAAAGAAGAAGAAGAAGAAGAAACAACAAAAGCTATAAAACAAATGAAATCCAAACTAAAACTAGAACAGCAACGGACCATGATAAAACGATGGCAAGAAAAGCCCCTACATGGTAAATACTGGGCTAAACTAAATGCGAAAGAAATAGACAGAGAAAAATCCCAGTAATGGCTGAGAAGCTCAGGACTCAAAGCAGAGACTGAAGGATTTTTAATTGCTGCACAAGATCAAAGCCTCCCCACCAGAAATTACCAAAAACACATAATGAAAAGAAATATAACAAGTAACTGTAGAATATGTGGAGATCGACAAGAAACAATAAATCATATTATCTCTGGCTGCCCAGTCCTGGCTAAGAAGGAATATATTCACAGACACGACAGAGCTGGGACCTATATACACTGGAAGCTATGCCAACACTATGGAATAACAACAGAAAAAAGATGGTATAAACACACGCCAGAAAAGGTCACAGAAAACGAGAAAGCAACCATACTCTGGGATATGCCAATACACACAGATAGAGAAATTAAGGCAAATAGACCAGATATAGTTGTCAAAGATTATGAAGGAAAAAAATGCCTTCTAATTGATGTTTCAATACCAGCAGATGACAACGTTTCTCTAAAAGAAATGGAAAAACTTTCAAAATACAAAGACCTGGAAATAGAGATAACTCGAATGTGGAATCTAAAAACAGAAACAATTCCTATCATAGTAGGTGCCTTAGGTATAATAAAAAAATATTCAGACAAATACATAACAAAAACACCAGGACTTACAAATATATATAACATACAGAAAATTGCACTACTGGGTACTGCACACATTCTACGCAAAACACTTTCAATACAGTAAACATAAGAGCACCACAGCAAACCACAGCACATACCCAAGGCGCACAGAGCTGCGCTCGGTAGTGAAGTGAAAGCACGTTATAAAAATAAAACTACTGAATAATAATAATAATAATAATAATAATAATCCCTTAAAGTGAAATTGACATGAGAGCAGAGCAAGCCCAAAAAACTGCTTTGCTGGGGACAGCTAGGGTTTTGAAATTGATACTTGGATGTTGAATGTCTCCCATGATAATTAACAACCAAGTATCAAGGTTTGTAATGTGTAGAAAGAGACCCTGTGAGACTTCTGACAGCAGGCTGCTATCCGCTGTCACAGAATCTACCAGAACAAACAAGAGCAAACGTTCTGAGAAGTAAAACAATAATAGCAATAATAATAATAATCTTTCCAAAAGTTGAGCTGCAATTTCACAGATTTTTCTTTCTTCTGTCACTGCTCTGTATTTCTTCAGAATGATGCCATCTACATCAACTACCATAGTGTCTATTATAGTAATGTCACCTGCCTATGCCAATACAGCTCTCCATTGTTGAAGTTGAAATTGGATACCTTACAACATTTCCATTTTCCATAGTGATGGCTCAAGTGTCAGTACATGAGTACACAATTTAAAATAGTTCTAATTAGTAACCATTTAATTTGACCATTTAGCAGATGCCAGTGTACGTGGAAGTCATTCAACCTATGGAAACTGAACTCAAACCAACTGTTCTGAACAGCGAAGGACATCCACCAAATAATAATGGTTGGTTGTATTGAAAGCTTTTGATTGAGTCAAATTTACAAGAGCCCCACAAAATTCATAATCTATGTGAAAAAATGTAAATAAAAAATAATGATGGATCCTCCATTAGTTTTGCAGATGAGCATTTGATAAATCATTAACTGACTCAGTACATCTTCATCATCATCTTGTAATGTCTGTTCTCCATGCTGGCATGGGTTGGACAGTTTACCAGCTCAAGGACTGTCCTGGTTCCAGTTGTCTGTTTTGGCATGGTTTTTATGGCTTGATGCTCTTCCTAATGCCAACCACTTTACAGAACATGTTGGGTGCTCTTTACATTGTACCAGCTTGCGCACTTTCCTGTGGCACTGGCACAAGCACTTTTATGGGTGCTTTTCTCTGGCACTAGCATGGATATTTTTACGTGGCACCAGCTCCCACAAGCCTGCAAGTCTAGTATCTCTTAGCTGAAAGGGAGATGAAGAGGACATGCCTGCATGCATGAACAGCCATGATTTTATTTAGTTTGGCATGTCTTCTCAAGCACAGCAAATTGCCAGAAGTCTTGGTCCCTTATCATCTCCTCTATGAGGCCTAGTGTCTGAAGATCCTTTCTCACCTCTTCATTCTATGTCTTCCTGAGTCTGCCCCTTTCACACAAATAAATGAATTACCAAGTATTCCACAGATATGTGATACCCTTAATATAATCCTCAGGCTAAATTGGTGATGAAAATATGTGACAAAAGCATATGCATTCTAAATAAAAGGCTGAACTTTGTTCCTGAAAAGACTGGACCTTTGAATTACAAGTATGATCTGACTGACAGGCTTCTAGACAATTTCTTCCAAACCCAGTTTCACTCATAAGGCTCAAGATTATGGTAAGGGATATCTTCTCAAGATGCTATGAAACCAAACCCAGACCCTTGTGATTGCAAAGCAAACTTCTTGACCACTCAATTATGCTTGTAAATAAAAATATATGCAGTCTAGCAAAAAGGTTGGACATTACTTCTGAAAACTCATGCATAAAACAGGAAAGGAATATATGGACCAGAGAAGAATGAATACATCACTATGTTACATGTATTTTACAGCTACACTCTTCCCCAAAATGAGACTGCTACAACTTACATACATAATATCTGGATAAAACATAATTCTGATATAGAAATAACTTTGGATTTCAACACATTCAAATAATTTAAGTAGATATACACTGACAACTTGAAAGATACCAGCTATAGAAATAGAATACATCAAATAAAGAACACATAACAAAAATACAAATAATAAACAGAAAACAAACACAATTGCAAAGTAGGAGTCTCTACACAGTTAATAAACAACAACCAAGTTTCCCTTAAATCACTATAAATGCAAAAAAGACAGGGTGGTCACAGTCAGAAAACTTTTGATCAAAGGTCTGTTTGATCAAGGTTAACTTGAGACTGAACAATAGTGAAAATAAAATATAAAAAAAAAAAAAACATTAAAACTCTTGTGTTTGAGAATGTAAATCACAAAGACAGAAACCTAACAAAAACAAGATAAATAAAGAAACAAACAAAATCAAACCCCAGATTACTCGTAAATTACTGTCAACAAAAGCTGAACAAGATCTATATACATGAAAATATATGGACACATATGAAAAGTGTGAATATGAAAATGAGCTAAGAGTTGAATGTTCTAAATCTGAAAAATTTGAATATGACAATAATCTAAATGTGTAAATACTTGAAGATTTAAAATAAATAGAACAAATTGTTAATGGATTTGAAGTGTACTCATTCCGACTGCAGGGCCTCAACAGAGTCCTGCGTGATAGCTTTTTGTCACTACCTCCCCGTGCTGGAAGTGAGTAATTTGTGCACCTGCTGTCTTTATTGAATGTGGTAGCTGTTTAGCATGCTCCCTCTATAGAATCAGACCCTGATTCCTCATTACCTGTTGCCACCATAATTGGTGCTTACCGGGGCTGTTGACAGTTGATAGGATTGACTCACAGGGGGACCAGTCTTGCAAAGGCCAGTCAATCTTAGCTTACTCTTTTACTCTTTTACTTGTTTCAGTCTTTTGACTGTGACCATGCTGGAGCACCGCATTTAGTCGAGCAAATCGACCCCAGGACTTATTCTTTGGAAGCCTAGTACTTATTCTATCGGTCTCTTTGGCCGAACCGCTAAGTTACGGGGACATAAACACACCAGCATCGATTGTCAAGCGATGCTGGGGGGACAAACACAGACATACAAACACATACACACACATATATATATATATATATACATATATACGACAGGCTTCTTTCAGTTTCCGTCTACCAAATCCACTCACAAGGCTTTGGTCGGCCCGAGGCTATAGTAGAAGACACTTGCCCAAGATGCCAGGCAGTGGGACTGAACCCGGGACCATGTGATTAGTAAGCAAGCTACTTACCACACAGCCACTCCTACGCTTGTGCATCTTTTTATTATAATTTCATTCACTTTTAGGATATATCATATGAATCACCCCCAATACATGAGCAGTACTTCATTTTATTGACTCTGGTTGGATAAAAGACAAAGTTGATCTGCTGGAGATTTAAACTCATAGCTAAATATCACAACCAATTCTGCCAAGCTAATGCCTTTATGTCTTCAGCACCAATAAAAGTCCCTCTTGTTAATAAAACTTAATGGTTAAGTAACAACAACAATAAAAAATGAAAATTTGGCCATCCTAGATATTCTTGAAACAGATTCAAGCATCGATATCAACCAAAATAAATTGACTAATCTATGTGGAAGCTACAGCAACCATAACACTTTGCAAATTCCTGGTATATAAACATCTAAACTCAAACTAACAAAACAAAACAAACATAAAGGAAAAACAAAATATAAAATAAAAGATCCCTCGATCATTAATGATATCAAAATACAGAGAAAGTGGAAGATATAATACACATCAACCAGTAGATGTATATTTAACGTATATCTAGAGGTCAAAGGGCTTATGTTGCACAAGACATAAATTTTGTTCATTAACGGCCATAATTTTTCACATCAAATTATCATCTGACTGGAAAGTTCTGTCAGTGGAAGGGACTACTATTAAATTCCAGACAAATTGAGTGGTCAGCTAAAGACTCTCTCTCTCTCTCTCTCTCTCTCTTGCACCCACACACACTCACACACAACAAAAACACACACATATATATATAGACACACATATATATAGAGACACACACGCAAGCACTCACACACACACAAAACACACAATTTGATTTAATATTGAGTTTAATTTCTGATTCTTAATGTCATCTTCCATTGTAACCTTATGATTTCTTTTGTTGAGGAACAAGCTTAATTATAAAAATATGGTAAGCTATACATACATACATTCATTCATACATACATACATAAATACATACATACATACATACATACATTCATTCATACATACATACATATATGTGTACACATGTACAAATGTACATATGTACACACACTTATACAACCATACATACATACATGCATACATACATGCATACATACAAACATACATACATGCATACATACATGCATACATACATACATACATTCTTACATACACATACACATACATGGTAACATGATCATCATCAAAAGACAATTTGAACTAGTCATAACATTCTCATGAGACATAGGAATGAAGTTTAGGCAAGTTACATGCTCATACATGGTAGTCAACCAAAGAAAGATTGTTGACCAGATGGAGACATGTACATCAATGGCTTGTCTATCTCCTCATCACAAATGGTGAAAAATACAAGCGTCTCAGAATCAATAAGAATGTTGCATATATTGGTACTGTGACTATAGCCAGAATATCAAAAGAAAACTTCTGTAGACTCCAGTACATATGGAACTCAGCGCTGTCTGCACTTAATAAGACTGTATCTTACAATGCTATTGTAGTGCCATAGCTAGTACCAGCACTTGGGATACAGAATTGGACACTTGAAAAAAAAAGAATCTGGACATCAAAACTAGAAAGGTACTGACCACTACTGGTGACTTCTACAATAACAGCAACACTAATAGGATCTATGTGAGATGAAGTGATGGCAGTAGAGGCATAAGGTCAGTTCAAAAGGCCTTTGAATGTTATATTCTTTCATCACATTGTATCACTCAGATAACACCTGCTGAACAGTAAAGAAAGAAATGAATACATTCCATGCATACTCAAAAGTGAGAGCTACATCTTCTGGGTTGGAGAACTACTGTAGGAGGGGGTACCCAAAGTAACTAGAAACATTCTCTGTGCAACAAGCCCATGGCAGTTCAGGTTTCCGCTGTTAGAAACTACTTGATGCAACCCTCAAGTATCAATCTGCCAACTGACATCATCAGGTGTAGTTCTACTGCCACGTGGTGCATCTTTGTTTTGCAGTGCTTCTCCCCTGCTTGTTTCTGTGAAATTCTGTTTTCTGCTGGGGAAAACAGCAGCCGAAACAGTTGTCATTCTTCAAACAGCTTACAATGACACTACCATGAGCAAAACACAAGTTTATGAGTGGTTTCCATGGTTTAGGAATGGTCACTTGTCACTTGAAGATCAATTTCCTTTAGGATGACTGTCAACCTCCTGAACAAATAAAAACTTCGTGAAAATTCATGAACTGATCTTGGAGGACTGTCACTGAACAATTGATGAACCTATTGATATGACTGGTGTGTCCTGGAGCTCCTGCAAACGAATTTTGAGCAAGAAATTGCGAATAAAAAAAGTTGTAGCAAAATTTGTGCCTCATTTGCTCATGGAAGATCAAAAGCAGTCACAAATGGATGCATGTTGTGAACTGAAAGAATAGTTGGAAGTTGATTTGGACCATTTTTTGAAGGTCATCATTGGTGACCAAAAACTGGTGCTATGGAATTTGCAGATGTGGAAGAGGTGAAGAAGAAAATGATGGAGACGTTAAAAGGCATCACTTCACAAGAGTTCCAACACTGCTTCGAATCATGAAAAATGTGCCTGGACCCATGCATTGCTTCAAATGGAGAATACTTTGAAGGTGATAAAAGTGTAAATATATAAAACTAAATGAATAAAATAATATTTCAAAATTCTGGTTTCTTTTGGGTAACCCCTCATACAAGTACTTTGAGAATACAACTGTTTCATGTGATCCAAATGAGGCAGGGCTGGCCTATTTAAACAGAAGCTTAAAGGAGAGGCAGGTATCATACCAGCAAAAGGCAATGCATGGGCCATATACCATAAGCTAGAGGATAACAACAACACTGACAGCAAGAGTAGCCTCTCTTGGACCTGTGGTAGATACATTACATCCCACCTTGATGGATATACCTTCACTATCCAAAAATAGGAGATAGCTACTAAGTACCTAATAAACAAGAGGGACAAAGATATTACCAAACCTCCATGTTGTGATAGAAAATGTTAGCTCTGCTATACCGGGGTGGAAGCTATCACCCACATCATCAACAGCTACTCCAAAATGTCTATGAGATACTGCCTGCCCCTGAGGCATGATATAGTAGCAAAGACTATTTGCAATGCTATCCATAGGAAGGACTGCTCTGATATAAACATCAAAGGCATGTCAGAAGCAGCATGTATTCACTCCTTTAAAAACAAGGAATACTGGTGGAACACTCCAATAAAAACATCAGTTTGGTGCAACATAACAGACCTGATATTGTTCTGTGGGACAGGGAACAAAAGATATGCACTGTTGTGGAGGTCAACTGCCCAATGGATGTGAATGTACCATCTCAAGTGCAGGAAAAAGAGATTGGGTGATGAAAGTATGTTGACATGACAAAGAAGCTGAGGTGAGAGAACAGTGAGAGAAAGAGAGGTAAGAGGGGGGAACAGTGGAAGAATGGTGGGAGAGAGAGAGAGAGAGAGAGAGGGAGAGAGAGAGAGAGAGAGAGAGAGAAAGATAAAGCAGTGAAAGAATGAGAGGCAAAAGAGTATCCTCCATCTCAGCATGTTGCTGATTATTATAGTTCTTTTGTTATTTCCTTTGTAAGGTTCAGCATCTTGAAACTCATTTTCATTACTTTGTCCCATGTTTTCTGGGTCTTCCATTTCCTCAAGCACCTTCTGATTTCAGTGTTTGGCTCTTTTACCTGAAACTGTTACCATTCGTACTCATCATATATCCAGACTAACAAGTGTACATGTACATATTTACATGCATAAGTGTTAATGTTCGGCTTGTTAAATTAAGAAGTATTCAACATGCTGGTTGAATAAACTGCTACAGACAAAATTTTAAAGCTCCAATCAATCCAACATGTATAACACACACACACACACACACATGCAAATATATGTGTTAAGTTTGAGCATTTTGAGGGTGCACAATGTGCTGTTAATATATATTAACAGCTAAGATATTTTAATATACACGATATTAAACATTCCGTCTCTGTAAACATCAATTTAAAATTGAAAACCCTTGACAGAATGTGACACAGATGTCTATTTCTTGCTGCGTGTGTTTGTGAATTCAGATATCTATATACATACAAAACTGCATGCATACATGCTATAAATGTAATATATACATATAGACATGCATACATATAGGCACACACACACACACACACACACACACACACACACACACACACACACACACACACATACACACACATGTGTGCTGTCAAACAGAATCCAAAGAGATGTGTATTGATCTGCATTGGCAAAACTTGCATTATTTAGTAAACTAGACAAAAAGAGTAGAGTGAAATTGCTGTGGGGAGTTGAAGCACCAATGCTATGGACAGAGTCCTTCTTCATAGAAAAGTTGACAGGGGTGACATTAAAGAGAGGTAGTAGAGTTTTACATCCTCTTAGTCAGTGGTCCTCAACCATTTTTTTATCTATGGACCCCTTTGATTACTATTTTATTTTTATTCTGGTGGACCCCCATGGCTATTTGATGCTTTTAAACAAGTTTTATTGATACTTCTGATGAAATTTCTCTTCTGTTTTCACACATTCACTAGTGCAGCTGATTCTTGCAATAAATAAATATAGAGCAAATTTTTTTCAGAGACCTCTAAAATACTACTGTGGATCTTCAATTTACTGTAGACCCTCAAAAATCTTATATGGACTTGCAGGGATCATATGAATCCTGGTTGAGAACCACTACTGGTTGCAGCTGATGAAAAAGGCTGGACCATGGGTGCTTCATACACAGACAAGAGGTAAGAAGAGAGAAAAACTGGATGAGAAAGGTAGAAGGAAAGAGAAATAAAATGAGGAGGAGAAGCAGGCAATAGCAAGAATGAGGTGAAGGGGAAAAAATGAGATGAAAGGGGAGTCAAAGGATAAGAAAGGGATTACTGAGGAGGTGTAGAAGAAAGAAAAACATTCATTTAAACCTGTTGGTGACATAGTACCAAGTTTGAATATTAAAAGTTGTTCAGTACATTTCCTTGATTATGTGGATCAGTGTTACTCAACCTTATTTTTGTCTGTGGACCCCTTTGATTCCTATTTTACTCTACTGGACCTCCATTGCCATCCAATGTTTTAAAAAATCCTATATTTTTAGCATTAAATATTATTAGGAACTGCATAAAAAAGTTGTTAAAATATTTTATGCCTTATCGATGTATAACCAATTTATTGCACATAAATTTAAACAACAAAATCTTATATGGACCCCCCAACCAAGG
Organism: Octopus bimaculoides; assembly: GCF_046866305.1. Lineage (NCBI taxonomy): Eukaryota > Metazoa > Mollusca > Cephalopoda > Octopoda > Octopodidae > Octopus > Octopus bimaculoides. The sequence continues at coordinate 75,491,948 of NC_142930.1, read as the reverse complement.
GCCATATGGAACCTGATTGAAAGCTACTGTAGCTCTATGATGTATGGAGATGCTATGCACTGATAAGTGAGTGCTGGAATGACCTGCTGTGTGGCAGTGGGTAGTGACTAGTTGGCCTGGCATATGTAGTATTACGTTTCAAATGTATTCCTGAAAGGATTGGCAAAGTATCTGCCAGTTTCCCCACCCAGCATAAAGAACACTGCAAAGTTTGTATATGAGGATTTCAAGTTTTGGCACAAGACCAGCAATTTTGGGGAAGGAGCTAAGTCAATTAGATCGACCCCCAGTGCTCCACTAGTACTTACGTTACCAACCCTGAAAGGATCAAAGGCAAAGTTGACCCTAGCAGAATTTGAACTCAGAACGTAAAGGTGTATGAAATGCTGCTCAGCATTTTACTCAACATGCAAAGAATTTTGCCAGTTCACCTTAAATTTTCAATTTCATACAATATATAAGATTGAACAATGTGCAACATATGTTCTAGATAATGTAATATTGTGACATAGGCCCAGTAATGGTCATAGTGTTGTTAATATAGGAGCAAGTGGAAGGTGGCAAGTTGGCAGAATTGCTAGCATGCTGGATGAAATGCTTAGCAGCATTTCTTATACTTGACTCACCCCCACCTCCTCCGAAATTGCTGGCCTTGCACCAAAATTTGAAACCAGTATAGAGGCAGGTGTTGCATTCTCAGCAGGCTCATATAAAAGTGTTTGGTTGCATGCAGTTGGGCATTGTGATACTTCTTTCTAGAAGGTTACTGAGGTTCCTGCCTTTCTGGAAGGCAAGCATAAGTAGTGTAGGAAAGACTGGGGCAGTAGAATTTGCAAGTAGTGAAGGAATTTATCTTTCAATGGAAGGAAAGTTAGGAAGAAGGTGGAAGAGAATGGAATGTAGTCTCTAGACCTGTGTAAAGAGAGTAAGAGCACAGTGGTGTGGTCAATGACATGGGTCTAGTGAAGTGCAGGGTCAACAACTGATTGAAGTACCCTCAATTCAAGAAGAATTATTGCAATCTGTTACACTGGGGTACTGTAGCATTGAGTACTGGCATCAGGTGGAAGCTTAACCCAGTGATAGACTGGTATTTTGTGCAGGGTGAGACTGTTGTCTTCACAGTTCTTGAGCGAGTTCGAGCTGGTCACTAACAAAGTGAAAAGATTTTTTGAGTTTAGAGAGTCTTTGGTATTTGTAA
>NC_142930.1:75470747-75485747 GCF_046866305.1 Octopus bimaculoides | reverse complement strand
CTTGTCTTGTGTCAAAATTAGAAAGAAATTATATTGGATATGTGTTTGTGTGAAATGGCTGTGTGTGTGTGTGTGTGTGAAGGAGGTTGTGTGTGTGTATGAAGGGGTTGTGTGTGTGTATGTGTGTGTATGAAGGTGTGTGTGTGTGTGTGTGTCTGCATAGGTTTAGAAAGTGGTGTTGAAGATACATAAAATGTAAGAAGCAGCCAGAAAGCAAGTATGAGGAACAAATATAAGAGGTGACATGGTGGCACACTGAAGGGGTGCTACACTGAATTACATGGCTAAATGTAAAAAGCAGATAACACATCAATCTTTTATAGAGCAAAGATATAATGGACAAATGACATACATGTATTATTACATGACTAAATGTAACAAATGGCTGTTACATTATGTCACAAGAAGAAATGTCTCACACATCTAAAATACAAAGATTAGATGATATATCACATGACCAGCAGATAAGAGAAGACAACATAATGTTATAAAGTTAATGTTTGTCTGTTTATATGTTTATGACATGTCATAGTTGCAATGCCATTTTTTTAAATGTTAGTTGTATATTAAATATAATTGAAGATACCTGTTGGGAAAGTAAAAAGAATATAGTGTTGTTTGTTGTTGTTGTTAAGAGTGTACAGTTACCTCATAAATTTATAAATATATATTTCAAAATACTAATTTCTCTGTTCTCAGACATACATTATTCTGAAAAATACATCATAATCTCTCTCTTTTCATCATTCTCAAGGCACCTAATTATAATGGGTGTTGGTCGTTTTCAATCCCTACATTACAGATGTCTCTATTTCCAGACAGTATCATCATCATCATCATCATCATTATCTCACCACCACCTCCATGATGATGATGATGATGATGATCATCATCATCATCATCATCATCCCCCCCCCCCACCACTGTCATAACCATCATTGTCATCACCATTTTTATTATCTCAGTAGTCTTTCTTTCACAGTTAAAAGTCAAATATAGCTGTGTAACCTTGGGTGTGTGCTATGTTTTCCAATGTGTGTGTGTGTGTGTGTGTGTGTGTGCGTGTGTGTGTGTGTATGTGTGCGTGGGTGTGTGTGTATGTGTGCATGTGTGCCTATTTTCTATTGTTTAGTGCCTAGCATTGTTATGTTGTGTTCTGTACGTTGTGTGTTCTACATACGCCCCAATAATTTGGTTATGCATTTATTTGCTTATTTTTTTTTATAACTCCCAAGGCACCTCCTATTATGGGAATTGTTTCTGTTTTCAGTTGTTACATTCTGGTTATCTCTATTTTTAGATCTTTCACTCACACCTTATAATGATGTCCTTTGCTCCACTGCTGTCACAACATTTGTGTGTTTAACACCATGGATCGGTTTCAGGTGAGACAACTTTTCCACAGATCAAGGGATCATGCATGTAACAAAACACATGAAAGCACATAATATATAATTTAATTATTATGTATCTGATACATCATCATTATCATTATTTAGCAACCATTTTCCATGCTAGCATTGGTAAGATGGTTGTTATTATTATTATTATTATTATTATTATTATTATTATTATTATTATTGAGTGAGAGAGCAGTGCATGCCATCAAAGTGACACTGGGGTACAAATATACGAAGCCCAGTACACCCATCATAACTACCTGTCTGATGAAGGTACACCAGGCACATGCATCACAACTATATGTGCATAACATGGTGATCTCATTTCAAGATAAACAGCACATGACTTTGTAGGTGGGGCCCAGTTAGAATTTTCTTCATGTCAAGTAGCCCATCCCACTCAAATGGTCTCTGAATAAAGGTTGTTTAGGGATGCTGAACGAAATACTCATATTTTCAGAGGTGAATTATTCAAACCCCAAAGAATCCCTCTCAACACATAGCTATGATACTCCTCCACTACTCCTGCTCATGATCAGAGATGCACATATTGTCAGCTATCAAGGGACATGCTCAACTGGTTATGGTCAAACAACTGACAAGCAAATCTGTGGTATTGAGCAGAATATTTGCTGTAGCCCATCTTTTATAGTAAGACAAAGCATGTACATGATAACACTTTCAATCAGTTAAGATCAAAAGCCATGAGAGCCAGTGCCTGGTATTATTATTATTATTATTATTATTATTATTATTATTATTATTATTATTATTATTATTATTATTTATTATCATTATTATTTTTATTATTAAGGTGGCGAGCTGGCAGAATTGTTAGCATACTGGGCAAAATGCTTAGTGGCATTTCATTCGTCTTTACGTTCTGAGTTCAAATTCTGCCAAGGTTGACTTTGCCTTTCAGGGTCGATAAAATAAGTACCAGTTGAACACTGGGGTTGATGTAATTGACTAGTCCCCTCCCCCAAATTTCAGGACTAGTGCCTATAGTAGAAAGGCTTAATATTATCATCATTATTATTATTATTATTCCACTGAGGTTGATTTTGCCTTTCATCCTTTCGGGATTGATAAATTAAGTACTAGTTGAGTACTGGGGTCAATATAATTGACTGTCCCCCTTCCCCAAATTCCAGGCATTTTGTGTATAGTAGAAAAGATTATCATCATTATTATTATTGCAATAGAACTCTCCTTAAATGCCTCAAAATACCTAGGTATACTGCTTTATGTTCTAAATCCAAATCCCAAAGTTGGCTTTGCTTTTCTTTCTTCCAGAGTTGATATAATAAGTACCAGTAATTAGTGATACATTTCATTTACTTTATTCCTTTCTCAATAAATTTAGGCCTTTCGTGCCTATGTAGAAAATGAATGGGGGTAGTTAGAAGTTATACTGATGATAAAGCTGAAGTTGGTGACGATTGGGTGAAAATGACAATGATGATGATGATGATGATAGTGTGGGAGGAGGAGGAGGAGGAGAAGAAGAAGGAGAAGAAGAAGAAGAAGAAGAAGAAGAAGATGGTGATTGATGGTAGCGATAATGATGATGGCAATGATGATGATGATGTTCGGGATGATGGTGGGGATTACAAGGACAATAGTTATAATGATATATTGATATTGTTGATGATAATATATTGCTAAAGCTACCAGTGGTGGTGGTAGTGATTGTGTTAACGACAATTATGATAGTGATGGAGATAAGAAGTGAAAGAGACCGACAGGAGATAGAGGGTGGCCAATTAAATTAGATGAAGGAAGAGAGTAATAAAGAAGGAATAGAAGGTGATCGGACGGGGCAGAGAAGGTCAAGAAACCAAATAGAGGATTAAAGAAGATAGGAAATAAAAGAAGCAGGAAAGTAGGGGGGAAGGGGACAAAAAAAAAAAAGAGAATAAGGATATGGAATAACAGTGAATACCAAAAACCAAAAATCATTGATTCTATTGAATATTTTTAAAGCTGAGCAATTCTAGCCAGCAGCCTGATCTAAAAAGTCACCAAAGATAATCAATAAAATCAGCTAAATAGAATATGATATAAGTTCCAGGAACATATTTTCCTGGTAACTATCAGCTATCAGCTGATATCCAAAGCTGACTTATTCCACTTGAAGTAATCATGTAAACAGCATACAATTTCTGAGACATAAATAGTTTGAATTCTTCAAATTTGTGTTAGATTACTTTTACGTTTTGCTACTGGTAAACATTTATTACACTACAAAGTAAACTCTATTGCACTATAAATACCAACGACTTCTTTTTATGCTGTAGAAACAGCAAAAGCATATACCATAGGAATATATATTATTTTACATGAAAAGGCTTATTTTTTCATGTCTCTCAAGTATTCATATCATCAAACTTTCTATATGTACTCAGTAGTAAGCAAAATCTGTAATTTTGAGATTTTGTGATTTTGTAATTTTGTGTGTGTTTATACAGGATATGAGCATGATGTTTTTGTAAAGTTATTGCTATCAAAAAGTCACCAGTCTGCAGATGTAATGGCTTCTGGTTCTTCAATTATAAAGTTAAATGTTTTCCATAATTTTTGACGATTATGTTTAGTTGTTTGATCAGTTCAACAACCAACTCATTGAATCAACATGAAAATGGTTAAGTATTTTACAGACACACCTATCTTTCATGCGATTCCTGGGTAGAATCAGTATGACACAGTGTGTGACAAGCTTGGACCTTAAAATTACAGGTATAATCCCTCCGGTTAGCTTCCACACAATTTCTGCTAGCACAATTTCACTCATAAGACTTGAATTGACCTGAGGTTACAGTAAAAGCTACTTACCTAAGATACCACTTGGTGAGCTTGAACCCAAGGCTTTATAATTTCAAAACAAACTTCTTAACCATTCAGCTGTGTTACAACTACAGTCCAAGCACATGCCTCAGATAGTGACTTGATAAAACAGCAATTTGGTGGTCAAGATGCTGCAGTCATTGCTTGAGATGCTCTCCTAGAACCTGACTCAAAGAAGCAGTTACTTTTGCTATACAGATCATGTTTGAACAAACTTATGATCAAAAAAATTTCAACCATGGCCATCCTATTCTGTTTTTCATGCATAGTGTACCATAGACTACATTATCCAAGAGGTGTTTTTTTAAGGGTGTGATTTGGAGATTTTACTGCTGTATCTTGCACTAAACAACTATTTTGAGACATTCATGCCAACTTGTGCAAGTAGTGTTGTTTCATAGATAATATCATTAAAATATGCCTATCAAAATGTTTTACAATACCATATGGTTAAGTAATTTCAGGAATCCAAAGCAGCTGTTCTTCAGAGAACTGTAATGAAGGTGGTACTGTTAACTTGCTGCTTGGTTCTTTATTGAAATTCATTCTGTTGCATGTATTATGCTTGTGTTTTTCTTGTGGACATTGGTCTGCAAACATTAAGGTTGGGCAAGAGCAATATCAGTCTCACTAATGTAGGAGTGGGAGCTGGAAAAGTCATGAGCACTATCTTTTCTTTTCTAGTTTACTTTTCAGAAAAATAAAGTTTTCAGAAGATTGAGAAAATACTCCTAAGATTGCTAGACTTCTACCCTGAAACTTTTCTTGATGTTTGGAAGGAAGCTTGGAGGAAAGAGTGATAGTGTTTAGAATATATTATAATATTTGAATATTATAAGTGAGACTAAGACAGTGGAACTCAGTGAAAGCTGTGCCATCAAAATGTAAATGCAATTTCAATTCATTTATTTTAATCACAAAATTACAGCAAATTGCAGTGTATAAACGGATAAAGCAAAGAGTTGGGTTAAAGGGTTTGAGAAAAGGACTAAAACTGGCAGTAGAGTTTCAAGAACTCCTAAGTGTGGTTCTTATAACTGAAATAACAAGACAACAATAACAACAACAAAAAAGCAGCTTTCATATGCTCATCAGAATCTATATTATCGCCATGGCAATGTAAGTGTTGGGAGAATAGCGTATGATAATGATAATAGTGCAGCTTACATACTTTTTATCTTCTAGTCTGTTAAACATATACTTTAGTTCAAAACAAAAATTGTCTATCAAATGGATGTTGTTTTTAGTCAGAAAAAGCTAAAATTTGTGAAATACTGATCTCATATTATTACTTGAACATGTTGAAAGCATTAAATAGATAAATAATTAATTTACATATTTATGTTTAATATCTCCTGCCTTTGGCATATTTCCCACATCAGAAGTACTGGGGCATCAACTAATCTCATTCTTTTCTTTTAATGTACGTCCTTGTGCTCAAGTTTGAAAAATCTTTTAAGTCTTTGTGTTAAAGTGAGAAATCAATACCTGAAGTGAATTCTTTAAAGCTTTATATGTGAATTCTTTAAAGTTTTCTTCTAATTGTCATGTTATTTATTAAACAAGAAAAAATTTCCAGCTTCTGGACATGTTCCATCAGGAAATAATGGGATCTCAGTTTTAGAGGAAGCATTACAGTTAAAGCTATAAGAATTTATTTTTGAAACTTGCATTGATCATCTATGTAATTTAATACATATGTAGAGCCATCTTAATTTCTGCTAAGTTTGGAATGTTATTTGAAGTATTGTTTGAAAATAATAACTGAATAACAGTAAATTGTTGTTAATCTGGTGATTGTGAGGGTACTACTACTACTACTACTACTACTACTACTACTGGTACTGCTGCTGTTGTTGTTGTTCATTGTAATGTGGTACTGGTGTTGCTCATGTTGGTGGTGTGTAACAAATGCTTTTATACAGAGTTAGTCAACCAAACATCTAGAAGTGACTTACTGAACCAAAATACAAAATATGTCATGATGTTCTCTAGCCTGGAACCAGACTGTATCTTCTATCATCCTGTAATTGATTGTAACAAATATAATGTGATCTAGATAGGCTTCGTTTCCACTCAGTACACAATGTTTGCAGAGTTGGGTGGTGATGACAGCATTAACAATACAGGCAGAGTTGGGGGATGATAACAGAGATAATATAATGATGGATAATACTAATTTGCTATCTTTGTCATTAAAGTGTCTGCTTCTCTATTCTACCATGGACCAGTAAAAAAGAAAAGTCCACACATTTTGTTTGTCACAATCCTAATGTCATTTCATTTATGAAGCACAACATTCTCAGATTTGATATCATCACTTCTTTCTATGTTTTCTGTTCTCTATTCTCAACTCTCTGTGTGTTTTCAGTTATCAGTATTAACTTCTACTTAGCATTTTTTTTTTACTCATCAGATATCATCCTTTCATAGTATGCATATATCTGTATAGCCAACTCTCCTACACACATCAACAGGTAGATAAGACTCTAAAATTAGTAGGTTAATGCTGATCAACATCATATATAAATCAGGTTTGAAAATAGTATATAAGATATTGTATTTTCCAGTATATAAATCAAATTTTTGCTGACCAAAATTTTCAGCCCAAAAAATGGCAGGTCATCATATACCCCAAGATGACTTTGGAGGACCAAAAATTCTGTGTTAAATGCAGCAGGATTTGGAAAGATAGTGATATTTGAATGTTTACACATGTTTACACTATATACTACATCGGTCTTCTTGAGTATGTGGTGCATTGCTGTACTTGAGAAGACCCACCCACCAAAACAGAATTGAGATCTTAAAAACTAAGGTGCCACATAGAAAGCATTGGTGATGGTGCCATGTAAAAAGCACCCAGTACACTCTGTGGAGTGGTTGACATTAGGAAGAGCATCCAGTTAAAGAAACCAAATCAAAACAGAATATGGAACCTGGTGTGGCCCCTGACCTTGCCTGTTCCTGCCAAGCCATCCAACCCATGCCAACATGGAAAACAGACGTTAAATGATAATGATGATGATGATGATCAGTATGATAGAAAATATAGTACATATAGCAAGGAAAGAAGAATTAATATCTTTATGGAAAAATAAACTTTCAATTTCTATGCTTTCATAACTTTGCTACAGTGCTAAATTACATTCATTTAAGTTTTTCAATAATACAGAGCTACCACAACCTCCTTAAATAGTTTGTACCTAGCTTTAATAACTGCTTTATCCTAAGAATCTCTTAAATGTATTCAATAGTAGAAAATTTACAAAAAAAAAAAAAAAAAGAAAAACGAAAAGAAAATCAGTGATGACTAAACATGCTGCTCACCATTTGATAAAGCTGTGTATATCCATTGCATTTTATGCCTAGATACTTTCTTAACTCATGCTTAACTCACTTGCAATCAGTCTTTCATGTAAATTAATATTGTGCATTCAATTAACTACATTCAACTCATCATATCAATTCATTCTTCTCAAGCCAATGCAGATGCTCCTCCACATCTTTTTATCATCATCACCGTTTTATCATCATTATCGTCGTTATCATTGTCGACGTCGTCATTGTCATCGTTATCATCATCCTCTTAGTGCCTAATTTTTTTGTTTGCATAGGCTACATGGAATTCGGTGAAGTAGATTTTCTATGACCTTGTGCTCTTCTAGTTACCTATTCTCCCGGATTTCCAAGCAAGATAATATTTCCCCACAACTACACATACTTCCATGGAAGATTGGAAACAAATGACACTGCTTTTATGATGGGAACACTAATTTGCAGCTATATGAAGAAAAAGAGGCACAAACACACACATATTTATATATATATATATAAACTGATGTAAGATCCAAAGATCGAGATGTAGGAAGAAATTAGCTTCAAGCAATCCATAGTAAATATATAAACCACCTTTCAGAAACAATAGTTGTTTGTTGAGGTAGAAGGTTGTGGATTTTCCTGTATTGAAGTACGATAAGTTGGAAAAAATTCTTTTTATATTTCTGTACCTCTTTGTGACAATGTAAACTTTCATTTAATCAAGATACCCTTGACCTGATGAGTAGCCTGCAGCATACACCTCACTTGGCTATTTACCACTTCTGAGGTTCTGCTTGCTATGAAACATTTGTAACCTGGAACTTACCTACTCCAATCCTTAACTCTTGCATGTATATATATATATAAGATATTGGTATCTAGAAGACCCAAAGAGTGGCAGGTAATACTAAATGCTAAGGACAGACCATAGTTAAACTTTTGGTTCAATCATGATACGAGTGAGGAGTTTAATGTAGGGCATGTATTAGCCTGCATATATATTAGACAAGAACAGATAACAAAGCTAAGGCTGTGAGGAGTTTTCAGGACCATTTATAAGGAAAGAGATATAGTCTTACAGCTGTTTCTGGGATATCCCTTCATCAGAGGCAATGTGAGAGAGGTTTGAGTTCGAAATAAGGAAATCATTATGGAAAAGGAGATAGGGAGAATAGAGGGAAATAAGAGAATGAAAGTAGAAATAACATAAAATATTGTCATTGCAGTTCCATTATTCGAATAAAGTGGTGTATAGAAGTGATAAAAAAGTTTCCTGTACATGGTATATAAGTTCTTATAGTAGTTCATGTTTAGTCATTTCAAAGTGTGGAACTGAGGATTCTGTGTTGCCCATTCGAAGGGGTTTTGTGGTGTGAATAAAAATTTGAGAATGTATTGGTAGTATTTGTGGACAAAAATAAAAAGGATAAAAGAGTAATGATAATAAAAAGAGAGAGAAAAGAAGAGGGAGAGAGAAGAAATAATGAAGAAAGGGTGACAGAGGTGAGAAAAGAAGTGTTAGTTGGTGGTCAAGATAATGTGAGGGGCTGGGAGAAGAGTGGGGGAGGGGTGGATAGGAAGAGATGGGAAGGTAATGAGCGAATTAGTGTGAGATATATGGGTAGGGGTGATATGATAGGGCTGTATTAAGGGATGGGTAGAGAAAAGGTATGGATGGGGTGATACCAAGGTAAATAGTAGTTTTAGTAATAAAATTCAAAGTGGAGGGAAGAATACAAGGATGTCAAAATTTCTATAAATAGATGTATGAGATAAGTTGTTGTGATAGGTAAGAATCAGAGAGGAGGAATGAAGGTATGACATACGTATGCTCGCACCCACATACATATACATGTGTGCATATGCATACATACATATACACACATACATATTGTTGGCACTCCGTCGCTTATGACGTCGAGGGTTCCAGTTGATCAGATCAACGGAACAGCCTGCTCATGAAATTAACGTGCAAGTGGCTGAGCACTCCACAGACACGTGTACCCTTAACGTAGTTCTCGGGGATATTCAGCATGACACAGTGTGACAAGGCTGGCCCTTTGAAATACAGGCACAACAGAAACAGGAAGTAAGAGTGAGAGAAAGTTGTGGTGAAAGAGTACAGCAGGGTTCACCACCATCCCCTGCCGGAGCCTTGTGGAGCTTTAGGTGTTTTCGCTCAATAAACACTCACAATGCCCGGTCTGGGGATCGAAACCGCGATCCTATGACCGCGAGTTCGCTGCCCTAACCACTGGGCCATTGCACCTCCACACACATACATATATATATATATGTATATATACCTATGCACACATATACACATATACATCATATGCATGTTCACACACATCCATAAAGCATTCATACACGCATATGCGTGCGCATACATATACATGCATATGCACGTACATACACTCATATATAATTGTATATACATATGCAAGTATATATGTATACACACACACACACGTACGTATATATATATATATATATATATATATATATATATATATATATATATATATATATATATATATATATATATACATGCATGTACCCACATTCATATACATACATACATAAAAATACATGCACATACATTTACACACACACATGTATCTGCTTGTTTGTCCAAATATGTAGTATTAAATGATCACGATCCTTGAAGTAAGAGAGGGGAGTTAAAGAATTAAAGATTAAAAATTAAAATGGAGATAAGGGAAAGTTAAGTAGGGTTCTTGGGAATTACCTAAGGGATGTTGTGGATATAAGCTGTGTGGTTATTTAGGTTGCATCTAGATTTGTGGTAAAATTTGAAGGTATGTAAAAAGTGGTGGTTGCATGAACCTAAGGCTTCATTATATTTATTCAGTAGTTTCGAGGAGTTGTGTTTTAAAAAGTGGAATGCCTCTTTTAGGCATAGCTTACAGGTTAAGTGTTGACCTTGGTATGGAAGCCCTGAATCTATTATGGACCATGACAAAATGTAGGGAATATTTCTATTTTTGAGATGATGTATGTGACTAGCGAGTGTTGTGGATTTACTGTGTTTCTCATATCTAAAAGAATTGGGATGAGCGGCATCTCACTGTTAAAATTTATGGTTGACTCTATATATACAGCTGTAGGATTGTGTAATGTGTTGAGGACAGTGCATTTATAAATTACGTAAGAATTACATTACAATGGGTTTGTAGAGGGCAGATGGATGTAGGACGGGTTGAACTCAAACATTTACCTCTCTCACATCGCCTCTGATGAAAGGATATCTATGATATCCCAGAAACAGCTGTAAGACTATATCTCTTTCCTTATAAATGTTCTGAAAACTCCTCACAGCTTTGACTTTGTTATCTGTTCTTGTCTATATATATATATATATATATGTATATATATATATATATGAATAGAGATGTGTTTATGTGTTTATATATGAATATAGATGTGTTTATTTACATGGCACTCCATTTGTTATGACGACAAGGGTTCCAGTTGATCCAATCAACAGAACAGCCTGCTCGTGAAATTAACAGACACATGTATCCTTAACATAGTTCTCAGGGAGATTCAGCATGACACAGAGTGTGACAAGGCTGGCCCTTTGAAATACAGGTACGATAGAAACAAGAAGAAAGAGTGAGAGAAAGTTGTGGCGAAAGAGTACAGTAGGGTTCACCACCACCCCCTGCCAGAACTTTGTGGGCTTTAAGTATTTCCGCTCAATAAACACTCACAACACCTTTGCTGGGAATGGAAACCATGATCCTATGACGGTGAGTGCACTACCCTAACCACTGGGCCACTGTGCCTCCATATATATATGCATACATACATACATACATATATATATACATACATATATATATATATATATATATATATTATATGTATGTATGTATGTATGCATATATGGTGTATGTGTGTGCATGTATATATGTGTGTGTGTATGTATATATATATATATATATACATACATACATATATATATATATATATATATATATATATATATATATATATATATATATATATATATATATATATATATATATATATATATATATATATATATATATAAGGGCATTACTACAGAATAATGCCACACACCAGACTTCCCAAATAAACACATTTTAGTACCGAATGCGAGGAAAAGCAACCCTCAAAAGACCCCCCCCCCCATATATATATATATATATATATATATATATATATATATATATATACACACACATACATACACACAGTAAACCTCTATCTGTTTTGAACTACCAACTTCCCACACAAGGATTTGGTCAACCCAGGGCTACAGTTGAAGACAATTGGCCAAAGTGCCATGTAGTAGAACTGAACCCAGTACCCCATGACTAGAATGCAAACTTCTTAACCACAAACCCATAAATATTTCAGTTTTTTTTTTTGTTTTACAGTGGCAATTTTTACTTTAAGCAAATTCTATTATTTGACTTCAAATACCTGAAAGTGATTAAAGTTATATTATTACTTTTTTTAAATTGCTTGAAATCACCCAAAAATTACTTGTGAGATAGTAACTTGTCTGAAACAGTCACTTAGTAAATCTAGAGATACATTGTTGTTTGACCATCAGTGACCGATGAATGAACTGTCTGGGGAAGAGTTAATGAAAGATAATTCGAAGTCAAAGGTATTTTATTGAAGGCTGGTACGTTCTTTAAATGTCTCCCAACAGAGTCAGGCACTTATATCAGATTTTAAGCTCGATTAATTAATGTTTGAAATTGTTGTTTGACATATTATATGAAATTGCTAATATAAATTGGATTGCTGCCAAAAATGAAGAACATCAAACAATTACCTCATGCAACTCAGATGGCAGTTTCTTTTCTTTTTAGAAAATATTTTTGAATTACAAACTCTTACTAATATCTGTAATTTGATTGAGGAAATGTCCAGTATCAATGTGCAGTTATTTACCTGTATCCTGTATTCTTTGGCTGGTCCGCTAGTAAATATTAGAATTTTTGTTTGTTTTTGCTGGGAGAAAGTTTTTAAATTTTTTTTGTTTTCATACTGTTGATAGCATTTCTTTCTATGCAGATAATAAATATAGCAAGGTTTATTACATTTGAATTTTAATTACCCTTCAAAATATGTGACTCTAATGCCATTCACAACAACTTTTTCATTGGTTGTAATACAAGTATTGCTGTGTTTTTCTTAAGACGATTTTGTGTCAGGCATTTATTCTTTACATAAATATGCTGACATGTTTGCAATATTCTGAAAGTTAATAAAGAGATACTAAATAGAATTTGTGCTGTGTTTGAACTGAGAATTCAGTGAATATGTTTTATTTTTATGTTTTGTTGTTTTTCTTGTTTAAGAATTAATTTGAAATGAAATTCAGCGATAAATTAATTAGCTTAGATTTTAACTCTATTGAAAATAAAGAAAAAATTGAAAGCAGAAAATCTAGAAAATCATTTAGTGGAAGAAAGCTGTAGAGCAGTTTTTGGACAATTTATTTCAAGAAGTTGGGTGGGGAGAACCATTTCAAAATATTCATTGACTTCAAAAATGGCAGAAGAAAATGGGAAGAAATCAACCCAGAGAGAGGTGGGAATGGATTGGAAATACTTTCAGAAAATCTTTATTTGAGAATTAATGAGTTGACATTAAAGAGTGATCTAAAAAAAAGTTACAACAAAATTTAGCTTATCTATTTTAGAGTTTAATGTTGAGAATCACAGAAAGTGAGTATAGAAAAGTGTATATGTTGAAATGCAATATATACATACAAACATACATACATGCATACACATTCTCACACATACATGCACACATACACATATATAAATACATATATACGTGTGTTTGTTTGTATGCACATACACACACATACACTCATACAGAATGCCTTCTTCAACATTAAGAAACTGGAATTATTGTGGTTCTGATAAAATATGTAGTAAATGACTGCACATATGTTGACACACAGCGGGAACGCCGTCTTTTTTTAAAGGCGGTGCTCCAGTATGGCTGCAGTCAAATGACTGAAACAAGTAAAAGAGTAAAACAGAGTATATTCACAAACAAATAAATACATAACTATACATCTCTCTCTCTCTCACCCTCTCTCTCCCTCTGTTTGTCTGTTTAGCTATCTATCTATCTCTATATACAGAGAGATAAAAAAAAGTAAATAAAGTTGGAAAGGCTCATAAGTATATTTTAGAGACTGTTTAGTAACATACATTTTGCAAATTTATTTACTTTTTTAACTATAATTTTTGATTTGTATGAACTCCTAACCACTTTTCATCTATCTATCTAGCTAGCTAGCTAGATAGATAGATACACACACACACACACACATACCTAAATAACAAAAGACAGAAAACAAGCAAATTACAAGGGATGTTCACAATTAATATTATTAGGTTTACACACAAGGAAGGAATAAGTGTTACAGAGTAAAAGTTATAAAATTTCAGGTTTAGTCCTTTGTTAAATGCTAGAGGAGAGTGCAGGAGAGCCTGGGAAGAGAAGAGAGGAGTTAATAAGGGAGAAAACCAGGAAAGTAGTCCACATAGGTTAGGTTCACACATATATATGTGTGTGTTTGTGTGTGTGTTTGTGTGTGTGTGTGTGTGTGTGTGTGTGTGTGTGTGTATGTATGTATGTGCATGTGATTGTACATACTTATGCATGAATGGACACATGTATACATGCTTATATGTATTTATGTATGTGAAACACAAGTGCAAAATAATGATTATATATATAGAGCAGTGGTATCAAAACCCCTCATACACCAAAGGAACCAATAATCGGGGCAAAACCACATATGGGTGTGGGGATGTGAAACCCCACCACCCTGAAGAAATCAGCCAAAGAAGTGCAAAATTATGGTGATGTTCCAGTGTGACCACAGCCGCATGGCTGAAATGAATAAAAGAATAAAAGCATATATATGTGTATAATGTCAGTGTTCCACACTGGCATGAATTGGACAGTTTGTCACAGTTAAGTAATTTATTTGAACATGCTACCTTTCTAGATATATTGGAGGATGCTGTCTTGTTTGTACTTACATTTTTGGTATAGTTTTTTAGCATGAGAAAGTGATGTGGCTACGGCCCTGATATTATTATAATCTTCTAGTTTCAAATGAGTCATAATAAAGAACACCAAGAAATATGAAGACACAGGTTAAAATTGACAGCCACATTTATTTTTCCACTAATAGAACATACAGCAAACTGGTGCAACATGAATAATATTGTTAACAAAAATACATTGGTTCCTCATGCAGCTTGTATATGATAATGTGTGCGGAAAAAGCACAAAGCATGGCATCAAAGATTTCTGCTGACCACCCTCTCCTCTCTGAGGATGCTTAGAGGAAATTCTTTATTTATAGCTGTCAGTAGGCTCAAAATGCACTGTG
>NC_142930.1:75418247-75465747 GCF_046866305.1 Octopus bimaculoides | reverse complement strand
TAAAAATTACAAATATATTTAAAAATATAAAATACCTAAAGTACAATTAAGATATATATTGAAATTCTCTACCTCAGGAAATTTTAATGATTAAATTAGAAACATATCAAATCTTATAATATATCTAAATAAATATTATAGAAATTGATAATTTAGTGTAAACTATAGCCTTGCCAATATTAGTATAATAAAACATATTTATATCAAATGTGAGTTAATAGTCTAGAATAAAGATTAATTAGTAAATATAACTACTTATGTTAGAAACTTAGTGAATAAAAGAAGTAAAAAAGGTAGATTACTTTACGACATAAGGTATTATGGGAATTGGGCATAACATAAAAGAATAAAATGAAATACTCTGAAAAATACTCTAAAAATAATATTATAAGAGAGGTTGAAGTCAAGGGGAGATAATAACTAGAAATGAGGCTATAATCATAAAGCTAGCTATAAATGGAGTTTTAAAGTGTTGTAGATTTTGAGATGTATGTTACATAAATGTGGCCTGTCTATTCATTTAAAGGTAATCTTGTTTAATAAATTCTTAGTTCATAATATATAATACTACTATAAATACTATTAAAACATCTAGTAACTATATTCATCATAAGTGTGTGGAGATGATATGCTGGGGTGGGGGTTAATTTATATATTTTTTCATTTTATTATACGTAAATCTATTCCTATGTCGGCATTTTATTCCTCTCTTCATTACTGTTTAATAATAATTATTTCGAGTTATTATAATTAATCCAAAAATCGTAGAGAAAAGACAACAAAAGAAAAACAACAAAGCGAGGACAAGATGCATGCAAAGTATTAATAAGACGCTCAGAGAAGGAACCAAAGAGTGGCTGTTTTATGTTTTGAGTGAAGCTCTTCTCCGGAAACAGGAGACATAGAAAAGTCCAAAAGAACAGGAAGAAGAAGGAAAAAAGTTCGCCAACAGTCCACATGTAGTTACATTTTGGAATGAGCAGAAGTAGATGGACAAAGAGAAAGTGCTTTCTGGGGCAGGAAAGTATGAAGAATGGTTGGTATCTGTATGTATGTGCGGCTGTGTGTGCAGTGATATGTGTGTGTATGTGTGATAGTGTGTATACATATGTGTGTATATATATGTATATGTATATATGAATAAATAAATAAATAAATATATATATATAAAGTGTAGTATATTGCCACTTAAGTGTGGCTGACCCCTAGGGGTGGATGTTACTGTTGCTTTTAGCCCCAGGAGGACATCTCCTCCAGCTGGCTTATCGACACACGACTGTGTCCTGTTTGCCAAGGGAAGTTATCCCTCTCACCTCGATCAGCAGCACGAACGTATCCGGATTTCAGGGTTATTTCCCTTCGTCGGCGTTCGACAGCTGATGACCTTGGTGAGAGAGACAAAAACCTGGCAAATTTATATCTTCTTTTCCAGTGAAATTCTTCACTGATATTGAAAAGGTGAAAACAAGCAATGTTAATTCTCTAGGCATCACATGAATAACATAGACAAACACATGAGTGTATAAAGTACCATACAGCATAAATTCTTGATTTTCTTAAAATTATCTCTGCTTCTAGAGGATATGTCACAATTAATAAATGGAAATTGAGACCAGATCCATATGAGAAAGGGTGATGGTCTCCTCAATCCTGAATTCTCTATAGTTGATAGACTGAATATATATATATATATAGGTTTAGATTTAGATTCAAGATTGAATATGGTACTTATGTTTAGGCACCAGAATATAGTATGGTATGGTATTATACAAAAACCATTCCAAAAAACTAGGTGATCAAAAAATCAAAATAAGCAACACGGATTTCAAAGATGATTGCAATACGCACGTTTCATGCTACTCCATTTATTTAAGTAATGCGAGCATTACATTAAATGCAATATGTAGAGCAATCTTCAGCTGCAGGAAAATGCAGAAAATTACAGTAGAATAGACATATTATAATTGTGGCAACATTTCAAATCCAAGTGGGAGGAAGAATACATAAAAATCCATCTTGACATAGCTAAGTCTATCAGGCTAGTAATTGGTTCTAGGCAAAAATTTTAAACTGTCTCTGATTTTATTGTCTCTTATCTAGTAGTAATAGTATGAGGGACAATCACTTCTAAGGAAAGGGAAGGTGTAAGCATTATGCATGGACAAGGCTATAAAAGATATGGTTATAAAGGATTCTCTGGTCAGAGTGGTAACACTCTTATAGGTTGGGTTTTTTTTACTACTATCAAAATGTTGAGGAATTAAACCCTAGGTATATAGGTCAAACAGGGCTTTTTCTTTAGTCTGAATAGAGCATGAGTATTGTTTTACAGATATCAATATTAGTTTAACCAATATTTTAACAATAAGAGGTATGCTAATAAAATAAAAAGCATGAAGTAATGTCAGTATTGAATTCAGAGGCTATAGATAAGGTGTAAAGTCTAAGGATATTAAGTATATTGGGTTCATGAAAATTATTTTGAATTATTTTAAAAAATTATTTAAAAATTTTAGCTGATATATATAATAATACTATTTAGAAGACACATAAAATTTAAGCTTTATTTTTATAATGTGAAGAAAAATTAGTATAGGATTTATATTAGTTTATGGGTTTACTAAGGTTTAAGGGACAGAAAAAGAAAAAAGAATATTAGGAATTAACAAGGACATCCAATACAGGAACCTGATGATTGATTAAAAGTTTCATTAGCCATGGATTTGTTTCAAGATGGGCTAATTAAAAATATTAATTGAATAAGGATTAGATTAATTTTGGGCATAAGGATTAGATTTATTTAAGTAAAAAATACAAAATAAACAAGACACTATTGCTGTAAGCCCTGGAATAATGTAATAACAACAATAATAATGATTCTTTTAAAGTCAAGCAATAAATAACGTAAAAACTTATGAAAATTTTCTATTCTTATAAGCTATATAGGGTTAAGATACATATTGAGAAACTAACAGCAATAGCAGAAGTGGTGTGAAAGAATATCTTCTATGGAGTAGATTTTAAATCCTATTTATCACAAATGAATTAAATGTAAAGGTGAGAGATCAGGAATATATGTTATAAAGGTTCAATTTCCAATTTAAAATATGTGCTAATTAATAGCCCTGTAAATTCCATAAAACGAAAATTGGAAGTTAAATACAAACAATAAATGTTAATTATAAATTGGATAAATATAACAATAATATTAGGGATAAAAATCCAAATTTACAGGTAAAAACTCAATTCAATTCAATTTATTAAAAATTTAAATTAAACTAAGTTTCACAGTATAAAATATAAATATATAGTTTAAACTTAGTTTAAATTGTATTTTAAATGAAAGATTCGTTAAAATTAGTTTTTGCATATAATATTTCTGTTAGTTTACATTATAATAAACGTAAAGTTAATTATGGAACGTTTATAACTTTGATGTGGAGGTGCAATGGCCCAGTGGTTAGGGCAGTGGACTCGCAGTCATAGGATCGCGGTTTCGATTTCCAGACCAGGCGTTGTGAGTGTTTATTGAGCGAAAACACCTAGAGCTCCACAAGGCTCCAGCAGGGGATAGTGGCGAACCCTGCTGTACTCTTTCACCACAACTTTCTCTCACACTTACTTCCTGTTTCTGTTGTGCCTGTAATTCAAAGGGTCAGCCTTGTTACACTGTGTCACGGTAAATATCCCTGAGAACTACATTAAGGGTACACATGTCTGTGGAGTGCTCAGCCACTTGCACATTAATTTCAAGAGCAGGCTGTTCCATTGATCGGATCAACTGGAACCCTTGACGTCGTAAGCGACGAAGTGCCAACAACAACATAACTTTGATATTTTTAATAATATTTTTCTATCTTAATATAATAAGTATTTTATATACATTCATTTGTTATTTATTGTTGGTTGATATATACATTCTCTTATTATTATTATTGCTGTAATTTGACCTGAAGATTAGCTATATTTTTGAATAGAATTGATTTTCGATAGTTTTAGTCATTTCATTATCTTTACCTTATGATATTTACTTTGTATTATAGTATACTTATTTATTGTGCTTTTACTTATTAATTTTCTATATGTGACTGTGGATTTTCATCGCTGAGTTCATGAACCTTGGTTCTTTTCTCTAAAACTATATATATATACTACTGCCGTTTAGCCCTAGGAAGCTGGACCTAAAAGGGTAAAGGATTATCAATTTATTAATTTATTAATAAATTAATAATAATAATTTTTGTGGTGAAGCAACTGTTGCTGATCCCTTAATTATGTTTATATATATATATTTATATATATATATATATTTATATTTATACTGAGGGTAATAAATTGAATATTAATTTAATTAATATCAATTTAAAACCAGTGGCCTAGCGTATAAAAAAATCTGAAAATTCAGAAAAATTGTATTACATGCGCATAAGAAGGGATGACCACGAAGTGGACATCTGATATGCTAGAAAGAGGTCATCAACAGCCCAACCACAAAGAAAAATAATGTTCTCCAGAAAAAATTCAGCAAACACCAGAACATAAGCGGGCAAGACAAATGGAAAATATACAAAGTAAAGAATTAAGAATTAAGAATATAATATATATATATGTATATATATATATATATATATATATATATATATATATATATATATAAATTGTAAATCCCAAAAATAACAGCAAAAACACGAAGGATTCTGCGGTACACGTGTTTCAAACTTTACCTATGTGATTCACGTTGTCCATCTGACTGGTATTTACATGCCCATGACAACTATATATATATATATATATATATATATATATATATATATATATATATATATATATATATATATATATATATATATATATATATGTATATATGTATATATATATATATATATATATATATATATATATATATATATATGTATATCTAGCTATCTATCTATCTATCTATCTATCTATCTACCCCTTAGGGGTCAGCCACATTTAAGTGGCAAATATACTTCACTTTATATATATATATATATATATATTTATATTACATTTGAGTGCGGTCATTGTCAGTGCTGCCTGAATGGGTCCCGTGCTGGTGTTATGCAAAAAGCACCATTCAAGTGTGGTCGATGCCAGTACCACCTGACTGGCACTCATGTCAGTGGCACATAAAAAGCACCCACTACACTCTTGGAGTGGTTGGCGTTAGGAAGGGCATCCAGCTGTAGAAATCTTACCAGATCAGATTGGAGCCTTGTACAGCCTTCTGGCTTGTCAGTCCTCAGTCAAACTGTCCAAGTCATGCCAACATGGAAAGTTGACGTTAAACGACGATAACGATGATGATAATGATGATGATGATGATGTATATATATATATATATATATATATATATATATATATATATATATATATATATATATATTCTTTCAGTCTCCATTTACCAAATCTGCTCATCAGACTTTGATTGGCCTGGGGCTACAGCATAAGGCATTCACCCAAAGTAGCATGCAGTGAGACTGAACCCAGAACTGTGTAGTTAGGAAGCAAGCTTCTTGCCATACACACCCCACTGCACCTACAGCCACACCTGTGCATATAGTCATGTCTACACCTAATATTTCACATATATTTGTTCATTATATTTTTAATAATAAACACTGAGAGGAAGTTTTTGCCTACTAATTGCATGGATAAACTGTGTTAATCAAAAGTTTACATATACCAGACCCTGAAACTTTACTGAATGTATATTTAACATCCCAAAAGTAGCCTTGGAGGTACATTTCATTAGCTATGTAATTGGCATAACGAGTTTGAATTGATTGATTCAACTTTGTCTATATTTGGTAGTGTTGGATACATAAAGTTGAAAGAGGTCTTATAATTGTACCTTTCACTCATAATTAATGAACTATTTCTAATTTTCTCTGAATGCAAGATACAAATAATTACAATTTAATAATATACAATTAAGCAACATCTCATAATTAGATATTTTTATTAAATAAGCATTTCAAAATATATATAGACACAGGCATATATACATATGATATATATGTATGTATGTATGTATATATATATTTTTCCTATATATATATATATATATATATATATATATATATATATATATATATATATATATATATATATATATATATACATATATACATATATATATATACATATATGCATACACACACATATATACATACATGCATGCATAGACATATGCATATACATATATATACACACATACATATGTACATGCATACTCATGTATATATATATATATATATATATATATATATATATTGAGAGAGAGAGAGAGAGACAGACAGAGATAGAGAGAGAGAGAGAGAGATAATAATGAAGCATGAAGAGTTATACATCTTAAAATTCATATTTATTCACTAAGGACCCAAAGACACTTATTCAGCAGAAACACATTTTGGAGTGTATGTAATATGAACAAAATGCTTTTCAATAAATAAATTTCAAAGACATATAACTTTCCTTTATTCATTATTATGTCTTGATAATATACCCTGTACTCTACTTGAAATCCATTGAGGCAAACTCAGGATTTACCTTTCAAAAAAAGAACAGTTTAACTGTTTATTCTAAATGATTCTAAATGTTTCCTGTTATTTGATGTAATGAGCCAAGTCTGTGTTTTATCAGAGTGTCAAGTTATCTGCCTAGATTTAAAATCCGTATTCCTTTGCATTTTAGGTGTGACTGTGTGGTAAGGAGCTTGCTTCCTAACCACATGGTTTGGGTTCAGTCCCACTGCATGGCATCTTGTGCAGATGTCTTCTACTATAGCTTTAGACCACCCAAAGTCTTGTGAGTGCATTGGTAGAGAGAAACTGAAAGAAGCCTGTCATATATATGTATCGATCTATTTATGTGTATGGGTGTATGTGTGTGTGTGTGTGTGTGTGTGTGTGTGTGTGTGTGTGCATTTAAGCCCCTCCACCACCACTACTTGACAACTGGTGCTGGTGTGTTTGTGTCCCAGTAACTTAGAAGTTTGGCAAAAGGGACCAATAGTGTAGGTACCAGGCCCTAAAAATTATGTACTGATGTCAGTATATTCTACTGAAAATTCTTCAAGGTGATGCCCCAACATGGCTACAGTCTAATGACTGAAACATGTAAAAGATGAAAGATACACACACAGAAATATACATGCATATATCTACGATGTATATATACATATATATGGATATTATCATAATTTTAACATTCACTTTTCCATGCTTGCATGAGTCAGATGCAATTTTTCAAACCAGATTTTTGTACAGCCTAATGCCCTGCATGTTACAAACTCCCACATAATTCCACATATGATAATATTTCCTTATGGTTGGACATGTTTACACAGAAGATTGAACACAAATTGCACCATTTCTGTTATGGTAACACCAGTTCAAAACTATTGCATGATGCCAATTCAGTGAAGCACAAACACAAATACATACACTCACACACATTCACACACACACACTCACATGAGTGTGTGTGTGTCTTTATATATATATATATATATATATATATATATATATATATATATAGAGAGAGAGAGAGAGAGAGCAAGAGAAAGATAGATAGATAGATAGATAGATAGATAGATTGATAGATAGATAGATAGATAGATAGATAGACAGACAGATAGATATCTTTCTTTATTAGCCACACAGGGCCAAGCGCAGAGGGGGAAAAATACAATGTAGAGCTTTTCTTTTTGAAAGAAAAATAAAGGAGGAAAAAATTCCAATCAAAAGGGATCATGTAAAAAAAATATCCAATCAAAAGGGATCATGTATCACAGAACAGAGTAAAAATGTGAAAAACAGATTAGGTTTATCCGTGGAAAGAAAAGCCTATGAAAAAGACCACAGTAACCTCCAGCAGGGTGGGAAAAAAACACATGAGAGCAAAGTGTTCTCTCTCTCTTTTTTGATTTACAGGATGATGCTCAAAGTGGTTTTGCCATTCGCACATACCATCTGTGCTACATTGATCCACTTTTATTGAATCTTCCATGAGACAAAACTTGCCTCTCTATTCTCACCTTCCTTTTCAAGTGGTACTTGAAAAACTTGATGAACTATTGGCCTGAGAGGAAAGTGTTTGTCTCTAAACCTTTCGCTCAAGTCCACCACACACATTCTTTCACCATGGCCACCAGTATGATGAAAACTGCCTTGCCTTCCCGGTTAAGGGAAAGTGGCAGAGCAATTTTCATGATAGACTTGGCTGACAACCAAGTTCGTCCCACACATGATAGCAGCCGTTCAGCATAATCCCACAGGTCCGAAATGGTTGAACACATCATGAGTGTGTGCAGAACGGTTTTGTCACTCTGACTGCATCTCAGGCATGTTGGTCAGGTGTATCTCGAACCATGCCTGTAGAGCTTATCTCGAATAGGTTATTCTTCCCAATAGCACTGCTAGGCCAGAGATCTCTGGTGATTGTTCATGGGTCCCAGTCCGAAAGTTGTCCTGATCAGGCAGGTCAGGTGTTCCTTGTTGATGCCAAGAATGTCGTCACACCTCCCCTCCACTAATCCTCTATAGAACGCCTTCATGGAATTGAAGTCGCACAAGTTTGGTCCCGAACGACAGAGTTGCTTGAGGGTAAGGTAGCACTCATGGTGCCATTTGCCTAGCCTCGGTCTCTGTTTGATCCATGATTGCAGTTCAGCTAAAGAGATGAGTTGTGGGAAAGTGCACCTCACAAATGACAACCACACCTGTTCATCATTGTCTATGAAGTCCTGTAGATGTCACAATCTCAGCGTATGTCTATACATCATCAACCACG
Organism: Octopus bimaculoides; assembly: GCF_046866305.1. Classification (NCBI taxonomy): domain Eukaryota; kingdom Metazoa; phylum Mollusca; class Cephalopoda; order Octopoda; family Octopodidae; genus Octopus; species Octopus bimaculoides. The sequence continues at coordinate 75,456,930 of NC_142930.1, read as the reverse complement.
GCATGCCCAGCCCTCCATTTAGCAGGTGTTAACAGCAAATGGATCACCTAAACATCGGAATGCTTCCCTTCCACAAAAAACAGAAGAGTATGTGTTCCAGTTTGGTGATGGTAGGGTCGGGACAAGGCACAACGATCAAACAGTAATTGATGACAGATGCGATGTACGCGTTTGCCACTACTGCTCGACCTTTTAGGGATAACTTCTTCTTGGCCCATTGCTGGGTGAGAGTGGCCACGCTACTTGTTATCTCATTCCAGTTCTTCTCCATTTGGAGGTCTGGACCGAACCAGACCCCGAACAATATAATTGGTCCGTCAGTCCAGCGTCCCACGATGGAGATGCTGTTAGATGGCATGGGCTTGCTTCTCCAGGTGCTGAGCTGCAAGTCCACTGACTTTTCCTGGTTAATTTTTGCTCCTGTTACTGCTTCGTATTCTTTTAGTGTTTCGCCAACTAGGTCGATATGCCTTAGGCTCAACACTATCACGGTGATGTCATCCGCATATGCAGACATGCTCCTCCCGCATCCCAGTTCTTGTGGGATGCCCCTTAGCGTCACCAGCTTCCGCAATAGTTACTTTAGAGTCAATACGTACAGAAGCGACAGATAGATAGACAGACAGACGGACGGACGGACGGACAGACAGACAGACAGACAGACAGACAGACAGACAGACAGACAGATAGATAGATAGATAGATAGATAGATAGACAGAGATTCATCCATACATACATACATACATACTCTATTCTTATAGCGAAACAATATCCCACGATGCATTTGCAGAACCAGTGTTGATCCTGTAGTGACGTCACATTGGCGCCAAAAGGCCGACGCCATTGCTGAATCCTTAACCACGCATGCGTGGGTTTAAACATCGAAGCGTTCCCGCTACTAGACTGTCTCTTACCAAGCCAGACAGCGACCAAGCAAGACGTCTAAGCAGGCTCTCCCATTTGAGTGTGGTTGAACCAAATTGTCTCTATAATGACACCAGCACGAAGAACCGTACATCTACATTTCAGGCTACTCTAAAACCGAACAATTAGAAGCTGTTTTCCTTTTCCACCGAACAATAAATATTTGTTGTTGTTGATCAGTTTGGAGTTTCTGCGTTCAGTTCTCTTCTAATTAATATAGGAAAGTTAGGTGTATATCTAAAGATATATAACCCATTCTCCTAAAGTGGTGACCCCGACTAAGGAACGACTGCAGCCACAACAATCTGGACTGATCAGCATCATCATTGGTATGAGCAACATGAGTTTCCGGCCGCCGTCATCATGATCATCATAACGACTTTTTGAACAATTTCACAGTGAGATATTGACTCTATAGCATTTCCGACTATACGAACTCACATTGTGCCAAGCTGACACAGACGTTCTTTTTTTCTTTCTTTCTGACTATTATTTTCCATTTCCTTTCAGGCACGTCAAGGTGGGTTTTCAAAAAAAAAAAGAAAAAAATTTTTTTGCCGCAGACAGTACAAGCTCACAACTAAACACACTACAAAAAAAAAAAGGAAAACAATACAAAAAAAAAAAATACAGAAGGCAACCACATTGATTTTTTTTTTTTTAGCGAATATTTCTTTTTCTTCTTTCCTTTTTCCATTTTGTTCTTATTGTGCACATACATTACAGAGGAAAACAGAAAGGGTACAGAAAAAAAATAGTGTGTTTCCTTTTCCATTTGCGGTGAAATTTTTTTGGCCTTTTGCATATTTTATACGTTTTTCGTTATTGTTTCTTCCTATTTTACCTTTGACGGAATCATTACCAATATGTGTGCGTTGCCAAGCCTGCCTTCATTCGCCGGAGAGACTCGACTTGTTTCAAATTGCTCTGAGTTCTCCACGGATACACCACGTACTGTTTCCGTAGATCCTGCAAGGCAGTCCTCTTCAGTGACCAATGAGGATTTGCTACGTAGCATTCAGGAGCTCACTCGCACCGTAAATAACCTCTGTTTCTCGAGACCTCGTGGTGGTTCCCAATCTCGTAGTGTTTCCCGGTCTCGAAAATTTTCTCGAGATCGGGGAGCTACCTGGAAGAAGCAAGGTCTGTGTTGGTACCATGCAAACTTTTCGAACAAGGCGACAAAATGTATTCAGCCTTGTTCGTTCAAGGCGTCGGGAAACGAGTGGAGGAGAAAGTGCGCACGTCACTTTCCTCCACCCAACCTGTTTTTAATTGTGCAATATTCGTCCAGGACCAAGTGTCGAAGAAATTCTTCATGGTTGACACTGGTTCCTGTTGTAGTATTTGTGCTGCATTTTCTGCGTGGTTTTCGATGGCCATCTCGCCTCAGACATCCCTCCAAAATTTTTTAATTTCGTGTTTCACACTCAAGGGGGGGCCATTGTAGTGACGTCACATTGGCGCCAAAAGGCCGACGCCATTGCTGAATCCTTAACCACGCATGCGTGAGTTTAAACATCGAAGCGTTCCCGCTACTAGACTGTCTCTTACCAAGCCAGACAGCGACCAAGCAAGACATCTAAGCAGGCTCTCCCATTTGAGTGTGGTTGAACCAAGTTGTCTCTATAACGACACCAGCACGAAGAACCATACATCTACATTTCAGGCTACTCTAAAACCGGACAATTAGAAGCTGTTTTCCTTTTCCACCGAACAATAAATATTTGTTGTTGTTGATCAGTTTGGAGTTTCTGCGTTCAGTTCTCTTCTAATTAGTATAGGAAAGTTAGGTGTATATCTAAAGATATATAACCCAAACTCCTAAAATCCCAATATTTGGGATACTTGATTGGTCTGTAGAGGAAATCACTCTGTAGTTATCAAAACATGCAAAATCCTGACCACAACTGGGAACTACCACAGAAACAGACGTTGACAGGCACTACCTAAGAACAAATAAAGGTGGTAGAGGCCTGAGATCAGTGCAGACAGCCTTCGAATGCTGTATATCACTCAGGCAGAACCTGCTAAACAACAGCAGAAAAAATAAATATATTAATGCTGTGCTGAAAAGGGAAGTGAGCAACATTGTATGGGTTGGTAGTGAACTCCTCAAAAAACACTGTCTTCCTGATGATCTCGTATACAGCCCCAAAACAGCTGGGCTCTCTTACCTCAGAGAACACCTGGATGGAAAGCATTCAGCATAAAAAAAAAGACCATGCATTGGTATGTTGCCTGGAAGCTTAAAGGAGACAGTAGAATTGACACGAAGTGCAGCCTCTCTTGGACACAAGACCACTACATCACATCACACTTTGAAGGCTATGCATTTGCCAACCAGGAACAGAAGATTGCCACAAAGTACCTGGTGAAGAAGAGAGACAGTGATGCTCTTGTAATCCCAAGGTCCAACTGCATGTGCAGGCAATGTCATGTTTCCGTGGAAGACATCATGCATGTGATTAGTATCTGTCTAAAATATCATCATGGTACTACCTCGCTATGTGGTATGATGTTGCTAAAACAATTTACAATGCCACCCACAAAAAGGATTGTCCTAAAATAAATTTAGAAAATCCCTCTGTTATGGAATACATTCATAAACACCAACTCAAGGAATACTAATGGAATATTCCCATAAAAAATTCTGTCAAATGTAAACATAACAGGCCGGATACTGTTCTTTGGGACAGAGGAGCAATGATATGTACCATTATAGGGTGCCCTGCAGATATAAATATCTCTTTGAAAATCAAAGAAAAAGAGGATATTTATGGACAACTGCTTTGAAACCTCCAGCTTCTATATTCAGACTATGAATTTATATTCATAGCAATAATAATTGGAGCACTAGGTTTTGTTAGTAAATGCTTAAAAGAGAATCTGGATAAACTGGGATTTTCAGAAAGAAAAATCGACTAGTTGATTTGTACATTACAAGTGCAATCTCATGTTCCAAATGTTAATTTGTCTGTGTTAACTACATCCCTAAGATGGAGCCTTGTATCTTTGTTGGAAACCGGCTCCTTACTCAGTGGAAGATTTATAATAGTTAAAAATAGAAGAGACATACATACATATATACATACATACATACGACATGCTTCTTTCAATTTCTGTCCACCAAATACACTCACATGGCTTTGGTGAACCTGAGTCTAAAGTAAAAGACACTCGTCCCAGGAGCTGTACAGTGGTATTGTAGAACATATGTATATATGTGTGTGCGTGGGCCGTGGGCACATGTATATGTGTATGTGTGTATGTATATACATATATATATGTGTGTGTGTGTGTGTGTGTGTGTGCTTATATATATATTTACATGGATACACAAATATATACATACAAATACACAGATGCATACATACATATATAAAAAGAAAGAGGGAGAGAGAGAGAGAGGCAGAAAGAGAGAGAGTGTAAATCAGTAACAAAAAACAATGTCATTTATAAAAAAGACATTCATAGTTAATATAGTTAGGCTGAAACTCAAAGAAAGAAAATGAGTTATAAAAGAAAAGTTATACAGTAAAAGTAGAATGTTTGGACATTCATCAAATATTTGGAGAAAAGTCCAGAGAAGAGGACAAAGATTGGAGGATAAAGATAAGGAGAGCCAGGAGCAAAAAGTGCACATGTATAACTCACATGTTCAATATATATATACACACACATATATATTTGTATGTATGTATGTATGTATGTATGTATGTGTGTGTGTATGCATGTATGTATGTGTGTGTGTATGCATGTATGTATGCATGTATGTATGAATGTATGTATGCATGTATGTATAAATGTATGTACATATATATACATATGTATACATACGTACATACACACACACACATATATATGCATACTCACACACATACTCACACACATGCACATATATACCATACATGTATATATTTGTGTGTATATATATTGTCTATGTGTGTGTGCATATGTGCCTGTGTGTATGTGTATATGCATTGTGGGCACACATGCGCATACATGTGTGTGTGTGTGTGCATGCACACGTGTGTGTGTGTGTGTGCATGTGCGCATACACAACATTAATTATTGACTGACTAGAGAACAGAAATTATGTAATTCTTTTTCCCTTGTCATTCAATAATATAATGTTGTGTACTCACCTAACACTTTATTATAAAGCATATGTATATTGAGTTCTAACACCTGGTTATTAGTAATCATTACGCCTAAGTGAAATCATAACATATATGAATACATATATCTATATATATATATATATATATATATATATATATATATATATATCCATTATATATATATCCATTGTATAAATGTTTCATATAGATAAACACCTATTACATCTGAAGTTCTCTGTCAGTCAACCTTTGTCTGTCCACTGCTTGCACTGGCTACAATATATCAAGTAGAACTTCCAATCATTTTTAATTTTGGTGCAGTTCCACTACATTGCAGAGGAATATGATCAATTGAAGTGACCTTAATGCATGGCTGACCCTTATGGGAATGAAAGGCAGAGCCTGCCTTTGATCTTAATTCATGGAAATAAAAACAAAAATACTATAAGGCACTTAAAGTGCACTTTTACAATTGTTGCCCCTTCGCTACCCAATAAAAGTAACAATGATTTCTAACATAATTAAATGGCTTCAAAGTCTGGATGAATGCACACTTACTTAAATCAGCTCAGAACTTGAATGTTATTTATTTTATTGACTCCGAAATGATGACAAGCAAAATTGACCTCAGTGAATTTGAACATGAAGGGATATAATTAAATACTACAAAACATTTTGTCTGCAGCTTTATCAATTGTGCTAACCTCCACTTTCCTAATATCTTTTAGCTTTTACTCATTTAAGTCATTAGACTGTAGCCATACTGGGGCACCACTTTGAAGAGTTTTAGTTGAATGAATCTATCCCAGGTACTTATTACTTTTTGAAGTCTGATACTTATTCTATTTAGTCTCTTTGCCAAACCACTAAGTAATAGGGATGTAATCACACCAACATCAATTGTCAAGTAGTGGTGGGGGTCAAACATGAGCTCTAAGGCACGCGTGCGCGCACACACACACACACACACACACACAATAGACACACACACAGACAATAGAGAAAATTAAAAGGTGGGGTGGAGTAATGTTACAAGTTCAACAGCTGTTTCTTGGGGCTCAGAGATCCATCATAATGTTGGTAAATGTAGTTCACCAAAATATGCAGCCAGCAATGGCAACAAATAAGCATTGGATAAATGGAGCTTTTGTCATCAGGATAGAAAAAAATTTTAAATATACATACACATACGTGTGTGTGTGTGTGTTATATATATATATATATATATATATATATATATATATATATATATATATATATATATATATCCGGCAGTGTTGGCCATAGTTTAGTCACCCATATAGTCAATCAGGTGATGCATGAAGGAGTCATACCCAATGACTCAACTGCTACAAAGGTAAGGGTGATGCATTAGATACGAATAATTACAGAGGTATCAAGTTGTTGGATCAGGTAATGAAAGTTACGGAGAAGGTCATAGCCCAACTAATTAGGGAGAGAGTTAGTCTCAATGAGATGCAGTTTGGGTTTGTGCCAAGGAAAAGCACCACTGATGCTATATTTCTGATAAAACAGCTGCAGGAGAAATACTTAGCCAATACCTGGCTTTTGTTGACATGGAGAAAGCATTTGACAGGGTCCCCCAATCCCTTATCTGGTGGTCAATGAGGAAACTAGGGAAAGATGAGTGATTAGTTAGAGATTTACAAACCATGTACAGGGACGCTGTCAGTAAAGTGAGGGTTGGCAATGAATACAGTCAAGAATTCTGGGTAGGAGTAGGGTCTACCAAGGATCAGTCCTCAGCTCCCTCTTATTTATCATAGTCCTCCAGGCAATAACAGAGGAATTCAAGCCTGGTGCAGCCTTCTGGCTCACCAGCCTTCAGTCAAACTGTCCAACCTATGCCAGCATGGAAAGCAGATGTTAAACGATGACAACGACGACGGTGATGATGATGATGATGATATATATATATATATATATATATATATATATATATATATATGAACTTCTTTCAGTTTCTGTCTATCAAATTCACTTACAAGGCTTTGGTTGGCCAAGGCTATAGTAGAAGACACTTGCTCAAGGTGCCACATAGGGAGACTAAGCCCAGAACCATGCAGTTGGGTGGCAAACTTCTTATAGCACAGCCATGCCTGCACTTATAATGATAAACAAAATCATAGTAACTCTTCATGTTTCAACATGAAATTGGCATTGCTTATGTAGTTTTATTTCAGGTTTGAAATATTTCTTGTTGCCTGTCTCAACTAGAGTATAGATATGTTTATGCTTGTAGTAGACATAGCACAAAGCTGTTTTATATTTCACTTTAAAAAAACTGCTGACCTTTATCAGAAACATTTTCATATTTATCATAAATAATAGTGAAGAAAACTGTTTATACAATCATGGTACATCTTTCCAACTTGAATCAGTTGGTTGCAAATTTTGGGATAATGTTATATCATTGAAGTGGATAGAACATATGAAGAAAATAATCTACAGCCTGAAATAAAATTTGGCTTGGTGAGTTAGGAAGGTCTATCATCATTAGATTAGATCATTTGTGCATGTTGGAAGGCAGACAGCAAACCTTGATTCACTGGTTCTCTTAGCAGTTCTCAAAAATCCTATTCTAGCACAAACAAATTGTAACTAGCATACTGATGTGTGCATGTATCTATGTGTGCAAGTGTGTATGTGCATGAGTACACATGCATGTGTAATCTTGTTCAAAAATGAATCTTAGAATGATATGCTTTCAAGTTCTTATCAAAACAGGGATATACAAAGGAAATGATCAGTTATTCTTTAGCCATTATGAAGTTCTTTTTAATGCTTCTGTTATGCCCTGATACTGCAGCTTATTGTCATGTAGTATAATATAATGTAATATAATATAATATATATTCATATTCGTATGTGTGTGCACATATATACATGTGTGTATATATATATATATATATATATATATATATATATATATATATATATATATAACATACAGTTTTAAAATACATCTCGTAGATGCTCTGAGATGCATTGTGGGTGATGCTGTGAGGTCCTAGAGGGTTTTGGGTCTTTCAACTTGCCCAGTTGAACCAGCCAGGGTTGATCAAGTTCCAGCTTGCATCCCAGTAGCAGCAAACCATAATATACATTGATCATCATCATCATCATCATCATCGTTTAACGTCCGCTTTCCATGCTAGCATGGGTTGGACGATTTGACTGAGGACTGGTGAAACCGGATGGCAACACCAGGCTCCAATCTAATTTGGCAGAGTTTCTACAGCTGGATGCCCTTCCTAACGCCAACCACTCAGAGAGTCTAGTGGGTGCTTTTACGTGTCACCCGCACGAAAACGGCCACGCTCGAAATGGTGTCTTTTACGTGCCACCCGCACAAGCCAGTCCAGGGGCACTGGCAACGAACTCGCTCGAAAATCCTACGGGAGCCAGTCAGGCGGTACTGGCAACGGCCACGCTCAAAATGGTGCATCTCATGTGCCACCCGCACAAGAACCAGTCCAGGGGCACTGGCAACGATCTCACTTGGCTTGCCGGGTCTTCTCACGCACAGCACATTTCCAAAGGTCTCGGTCAGTAGTCATCGCCTCAGTGACGCCCAATGTACGAAGGTCTTGCCTCACCACCTCAGCCCAGGTCTTCCTGGGCCTACCTCTTCCACGGGTTCCCTCAACTGTTAGGGTGTGGCACTTTTTCACGCAGCTATCCTCATCCATTCTCACCACATGTCCATACCAGCGCAATCGTCTCTCTTGCACACCACAACTGATGCTTCTAATGTTCAGCTTTTCTCTCAAGATACTTACACTCTGACGGGTATTCACATTGACATTACACATCCAACGGAGCATACTGGCTTCATTCCTTGCGAGCTTACGTATGTCCTCAGCAGTTACAGCCCATGTTTCACTGCCATGTAGCATGGCTGTTCGTACGCATGCATCATACAGTCTGCCTTTTACTCTGAGTGAGAGTCCCTTTGTCGCCAGCAGGGGTAAGAGCTCTCTAAACTTTGCCCAGGCTATTCTTATTCTAGCAGCTACACTTTCAGCGCACCCACCCCCACTACTAACTTGGTCGCCCAGATAGCGGAAGCTATCGACTACCTCTAGTTTTTCACCCTGGAATGAGATAGAAGTTGTTTCCTGTTTGTTTACAGTCTTTATTGCACCTGAACATCTGCCACAAACAAAAACTAACTTCCTAGTTAACCTGCCTTTGATGTTGCTGCACCTCTTATGTGTCCATAGCTTGCACTGGGTACATCTTATAGAGTTACTACCTACTCCTTTTCTACATACTGAGCAGGGCTATCTACCTGAAGGGGTTTGTGTTTTATCTACCTTCCTACTTATTAGGATTTTGGTTTTAGCTAGGTTGACTCTAAGGCCCTTCAATTCTAGACCTTGCTTCCACACCTGAAACTTCTCCTCTAGTTCTGATAGTGACTCCGCAATTAGGGCAAGGTCATCAGCATAGAGGAGCTCCCAGGGGCAACCTGTCTTGAACTCCTCTGTGATTGCCTGGAGGACTATGAAAAATAAGAGGGGGCTGAGGACGGAACCTTGGTGGACCCCTACCTCTACCCGGAATTCATTGCTGTACTCATTTCCAACCCTCACCTTACTGGCAGCATCTCTGTACATGGCTCGCACAGCTCTCACTAACCATTCTTCTATTCCAAGTTTCCTCATTGACCACCAGATAAGGAATCCGGGGACCCTGTCAAAGGCTTTCTCCATGTCAACGAAAGCCAGGTACAGAGGTTTATCCTTAGCTAGGTATTTCTCCTGCAACTGTCTCACTAGAAATAAGGCATCAGTAGTGCTTTTACCTGGCACGAACCCAAACTGCATCTCATCTAAATTGATTCGCTCCCTAATTAGTTGGGCTATGACCCTCTCTGTAACTTTCATAACCTGATCTAACAGCTTGATGCCTCTGTAATTATTTGTATCTAAAGCGTCACCTTTACCTTTGTAGCAGTTGACTATGATGCTGCTACACCAGTCATTGGGTATGACTCCTTCGTGTATCACCTGGTTCGTAATACGGGTGACTAGGCTATAGCCAACACTGCCAGATATTTTGAGCATCTCTGCAGTGATTCCTGATGAGCCGGGGGCTTTCCCGGTCTTCATACTCTTAATTGCTTTATCTACCCTGGTACTATCAACTCGGATAGCTGGTCCCTCTATTGGGTCGACATACGGCAGGCTCTCTTTCTCCCATTCATTCTCTTTATTAAGCAATCTATTGTAGTGGCATCTCCAGACCTCTTTCTTTGCATCCTCATTTAGTGCAAGTGTACCATCATCCATGCGAACACATTTCTCTCCTACAACATCACTATTCTCTCTCCTACACTGTCTTGCAACACGAAATACCTCGAGTCTTTGGTCCTCACGGCGCAGAACATTGGCAAATCTTTCCTTATCTGCTTCCCCTCTGGCTAAATAAACCTGTCACCTAGCCTCCCTTCTGGCACATTGGTACAATTCCCTGCTACCACCGTTCTTCCAGTCCTTCCAAGCCTGTTTCTTTTGTCTAATAGCCCTGTCTACCTCCTTGTTCCACCACCACGTTACTCTGGGTCGGGAGGGGACCTTACACCACCCACAAATTTGGTCGGTGGCTTTCAACAGGTTGTCCCGCAGAAATCTCCAATTATCTTCCACGTTGTATGATGCTATATCCCCTTCTATTTCGTTAAATGCTTCAAGTAACTTGTCTCTAAGTCTCTGTCCGTTTGCAGGGTCTTTAAGCTTCCACACCCTTCTCCTCCAAGCCTGTCTAATTCTGGGCACCCATTTTGCCTTGATCCCAAAGTCGCTAACTACTAATCTATGTTGTGGGGTACATTCTTCGCCAGGGTAGGTTTTGGCATTTATAAGCCGCCCTCTTTCCCTATTTCTGGCGAGGATGTAGTCGATTTGGCTAGAGTGTCTGCCGGAGCGGTAGGTGACTAGGTGACTGGCAGGTTTCCTGAAGTTGGTATTGCAGACCATAAGATCGGTTGCATCACAGAACTCCAGCAGTCTGGTTCCCTCCTCGTTGCGGGAACCGAAGCCATAGCCTCCATGTATGCCATGGAAGCCTCCAGCACGACGTCCGACATGACCATTGAAGTCTCCAGCCACAAAGAGAAGGTCCCTGTCACTCGTCGACGAGGTAGTTTGCAAGAGGGTGTCATAGAATTGGTCTTTCAGACCATCTGGTAGCCCCGGTTGAGGTGCATAGGCTGAGATGACAGTAGCTAATCTATGATGAAGCACTAGTCTGATCTTAAGTACTCTGTCACTTACTCTAACGACCTCGATTACCTTATCCACCCATTTCTCCGCTAGAAGTATTCCTACGCCCCCGACCCCGTCAGTGTTCCCTGCCCAGAAAATCTTGTACCTGTGTTCTTTGCCTGTGAGGAACCACGCAGAACCTCCTCTCCATCTTACTTCCTGGATGCAGCACATATCTACGCGTCTCCGTTCAAGCATCTCAACAATTTCACCAGATCTACCTTTCAGCGTGCCGACGTTGAGAGTGCCAATCCTAACAGTATGGGTGTTGGGGGTGTGGGCCTGTAGCCTGGGAAGGGGAAAAGCAGTGTCGTGTACCTGAAAAGAAAACTTGCAATTGGAAGAATTCATAAGCAAAACAGTACCTACAACCTGCAAACATTACTCAAACTTAATGCGCTACCCAAAGGTAGGGGAGAGGATGGCCAAGGCCACTAGATGGGTTCCGGGAGACAGCCGAGGATGACAGGATGACAGAGGAATGCACTTCCGGTGGAGGGGGTGGGAGGGCGGGTGTACCATCAGCGAGGAGATAGGGCTCTTAATCATAGATTTTAAATATTTGAGAGACAACAATGCATAAATCGTAATTTTTAAAAGAGCAATGAAATCTAGGTGAATAGAATATATACGTAGCATGAATTTAGGAAGCTTAGAAAATGAATAAGTATGAATTTAAGACAAAAACTGAATTCAATTGAATTTCATGGAGAGAAACAAGATAAATAATAGAGGGCAGACATACAAAAAAGGGGGTTTTGTATGATTGTGTATAGAGGAATATATTATTTTGTTTAAAAGAGTTCCAACACTGTCTGTTTTTTATGTTTTATTTATATTCCTGCAAAACCAATGTGGGATATAGAATATGGAATATACAATATATAATATAATATACAATATATAGTATAAAATAAAAATGGATGGTACTATGAAATAAAGTATTGAATGTCTTATTGAATATATGGAATATGTCTTATTGAATAGATGAAATATTGAGTGTTCAATATAAAGGATTAAATATATAAATATATATATATATTTATATATTTATATATTGAGTGTTCAATATAAAGGATTAAATATATAAATGTACATATATTTATATATTTATATATTTAATCCTTTATATTGAACACTCAATATTTCATCTATTCAATAAGACATATTCCATATATTCAACAAGACATTCAATACTTTATTTCATAGTACCATCCATTTTTATTTTATACTATATATTGTATATTATATTATATATTGTATATTCCATATTCTATATCCCACATTGGTTTTGCAGGAATATAAATAAAACATAAAAAACAGACAGTGTTGGAACTCTTTTAAACAAAATTACATATATATATATATATATATATATATATATATATATATATATATCATATGCATGTATGTATGTATGTATGCATGCATGCATGCATGCAAGTATAGACAGATAGCTAGCTAGCTAGATAGATAGATTGCAAGCTAGTTGGCTAGCTAAATAGATAGATAGATAGACAGACAGATAGAATTTATATATTGTCCATGTCTCCACATCCAAATCTGCTTCACAACCTATCTTCCTCTATCTCTCTTTCACAACTCCTATCCTTCCACCACTCTTCTAACTACAGTACTATCTCACCTACTGTAATTATAATTATATGAGAGCAGAGATGCACATATTTCATCCCTTACAATTTTGTGCTACCAGTTTCCTGAAGGTACCTCCAAGGAGAAGAGGTACCTTCACATGTCACCCACTTCATATTTTCAATATCATCCCATACCACTATTGAACACTTTTTTATGTCAGCCATCAACTCAGCCTGCTCTTGTTTATCACTCTCTCTCTCTCTCTTTATATATATATATATATATATATATATATATATATATATATATTGATATACATGGGATGCTCATATTTTGCCAATTAAACACATGCACCATATATTTGGTCTTCACTGCTATTATTTTAGTTTCTTTGTCACACATTCTGTGACCTCTCCAGCAACTCTCTATCCCACATGTCTCCTCTTGTTATACTTATTCTACAGAAAGACATATTATATATATGGTAGTTGTCTACTCCTTATGCAGAGTCTCACCACCTCTTGAACCTACACCTCAGATCCATCATGGCATCTGATGTGGCTTTTTAAACCAGACAATGTATCGGAAAGACACCCACATAGTTTGCATATCTGATTTGGACCACCAAGAGGTGCAGTTAAATTCTGATCTTTGGGAATTTTAAAATGTCTTTTGAAGCCTCCATTATATTTGCAGACATTATGGTATACGTCTTATAATATACATATATAAATATATATATAATTATATATATATATATATATACATAAAAATACAAAATGGGACAAGAATGCAAAATATCCAGATAGTAAGGTGACACAAGAAAGGGACAACAAAACATCCAGATAGACAATACAAAGAAAACAAGAACGGGTCAATCAGAGCTTTCTTTCCTCACTCGAGTTCCAGATTATCTTTGCAATTTTGGCTGGTTATACTCGAGATTGCTCCAATCTGGCCAGCTGTTCCATATTTATTTTCTAAGACTAGGACTACATTTACCAATGTATCCTTTCTATTTTACTTTATGAGAGTAGGGTCCAATTTGAAAGAAATTTGACTACTATCTGTAGAATATTAGACAAAAGCATGAAGAGGTTTCAATGTTGGTTCACAAAAAAAAAAAAGAAAGAAAGAAGAAAAAAGAAAGAAGAAAAAAAGAAACAAACCTATTCTTTCTCCTGGGGTAATATTCAAAGTAAAAATGAAGATAAAAGGAAGCCTTGAATTATGTCTACTGTGAGCATTCACATATGACACTTCTACTCTAGTGGAAACTTGAAACAGAAATATTTCTAGCCTGAATGACTGAACATTTCTCCTGACATAGCCAACTTCAGGTAATATTGGTTTCAGAATTGTATATATTACCTTAAGTCAGCTACATTTAAGAACTTCGATGGAAGAAGTTTGGAATTGTGGTGAAGTGAAGCCTCTTCTTTGAATGAATGAATGAATGAATGAATGAATGAACACTTCTGAATTTTTTTTCCCCTTTTATTTGCAGTTCCACTAGCATATCTATCTATCTATCCCTCTCTCTCAGCCTCTCTCCCTCTCTCTCAGCTTCTCTCCCCCTCTCCTCTCTCCCCTCTCCTCTCTCCCTCTCTCTCCCCTCTCCTCTCTCTCCCCTCTCCTCTCTCTCCCCTCTCCTCTCTCTCCCCTCTCCTCTCTCTCCCCTCTCCCCTCTCTCCCCTCTCTTCTCCCCCTCTTTCCCCTCTCCTCTGGCTCTCCTCTCTCCCTCACTCTCCTCTCTCCCTCTCCTTTCTCCTTCTCTCTCTTTCTCCTTTTCTCTGTGCCTCTCTAATCTATTAGTGAGCTAGCTATCCAAAACAAACACACATGCATAAACAAATATGCACACACACATACACACACACACACACACATACGCACGAATACATACTTGTTTGTGTGTGCATGCATGCATTCATACATGCATGCATGTATGTATGTATGTGTCTATGTATTTGATCTGGACAGGCAGCTAGCTAGCTAGACAGATAGTGTGAAAGATGTATGTACATATGCTTTCATATATATACATATACATTTATATATATATATATATATATATATATATATATATATATGTATATATGGATATATATATATATATATATATATATATATATATGTATATATATATATATATATATGTATATATATATATATATATACATATATATTTTTATATGTATACATATATATTTTTATATGTATACATATATTCAAATATACACACATACATATATACATATACATACATATATATTCATATATACATACATATATATATATATATATATATATATATATTCATATATACATATATACATATATATATATATATACATATATATATATATATATATATATATATATATATATATATATATATATATATATATATATATATATATATACACACATACATATACATATATATATATATATATATATATATATATATATATATATATATATATATATATATATATATATATATATATATATATATATATATATATATATATATATATATATATATATATGTATATTTGTTTGTGTGTTTATTGTATGCATATATTCATATGCATGTACTTACATGTAAATATACTTCTTACATATAGATGCTACTTACAAAGAAGAAAGAGAAGATATGCTGACCTTTTCAACCATGCTATAAAAAAATAAAATGGAAAAAGAACCTACCACCATCGACAAACTCTAAATTTTCTTCAGAGGCCAGTCCTAGAATTCCTTAAATAAACATGTTTTCTGCTTCTTCTTATTGACATGACATTGCCGAATAAAATGACAAAAATAATCCAGTAATATGCACACACACACACACGCATGTTTGTATGTATGTATTATGTATGTATGTTTGTATGTATGTTTGTATATATATATATATATATATATATATTTAAAAGTGAGGCAGTTATGACATGGAATAAACTCTTACTGGAATTAATGTGAATATAGAGAAGTTTTGAAAAATCGCTGATAGATATAAAAATATATAAATATAACACTATTAAGTAGTAAAACTATAAAACATCAGCTTTGGATCTATTTACATGAACCTATTTCCTTGATATTATTGGATCTGAAATGCAAGCTGTGATCCATTTTGACACTCCATTGGATAGCTGGTTTTCAATGTTGACAAGTAGCCGATTTTAAAGAATACATTGAATGAAAAAGTGTCTTGATACTTTGAGTTGTGTTGTGATATTTTTACTTTCACAGCTTGTATCATATATAAAGGTTTATATGTGCATCCTTGTGTGTTTGTATGTAAATAAATATGTGTGTGTGTGTGTGTGTGTGTGCAGGTGAGAGTGTGCATGAATATTTATATATATATTATAACACAAATGGGCTGAGGTTCACTACAGCTGTTTCAGATTTGATTTTATTGATGGACAGATCAATTATATCAGGTAAAAAGACGTTTTCTTCGGGTGAATTAAAAATTAAAATTAACATTTAGGATCTTTCATACAAAGAGTATAGAATGCGTATTGTCTCTCTCATCTCAGTGCCGGTTGAGAGAATATATATATACATATTTATATATATATATATATATATATATATATATATATATATATATATATATATATATATATATATATATATATATATATATATATATATATATATATATTCTCTCCATGTTGGGCCACTGAAATCTACAAGTTTTTTCATTCTCTCTCAGTTTATTTTCTCTTCTTCCTTTCTGTTGAAGAGCGTAGGCTCGAAACATAAAAGATTTTTTCATTTTTCCCAAGTACTAAACTAGTACACTTGCATGTTGTTCATACATCTGTCTTTGTCTTTCGTTTTTCTATAAATTTCAACTATATATATATGTATATATATATGTATATATATATAACTAATGCTTAGCAGCATGTCATCAATCTTTATGTTCTGGGTTCAAATTCTGCCAAGGACAACTTTGCCTTTCATCCTTTCAGGGTCAACAAAATAAAATACCAGTTGAGCAATGAATTCAATGTAGTTGACTAGTTCCTTCTGCCAAAATTTCAATTCTTGTAAATTTAGTAGAAAGAACCACTCTTGCTGTAGTTGTTGTTTAAGAAAGAAAAAGACAGTGACCTGGCAGGACCATTTGCATGCTTAGTGGCATTTCATCCATCTTTACAACCCAAGTTGAAGTTCTGCCAAGGTTGACTTCGCGTTTCATAATTTCGGGGTTGATGAACTAAGTACATGTTGAGTAATTGGGGCTGATGTAATCCCTTCCGCTGAAAGTGCTGTCCTTGTGCTGAAATTTACAATCATTATTATTTGATGAAAACTCTCAGCTTGTTTTGCTAGGTATGATGGAAAGTGTCTGCTGCCTGCAGCCAGCAGACAAAATTGACACTTGTTTACTGATCATGCTTCAAGAACCCCATAGAGAACTCTTGCAGTTCCAGTCAGTGAGGATTTTCATAGGAGTTCTATCTTTACATTTGCACCAATCCTTTTGAGCCATGTTGGTAGCTGAGTGCTGATACTTTGAGTGCTGGTATTTCCAAGTGTGCCAATTACTATTGGCATTATGTCCACTCTCTTCATTGCCCACAACCTGTGTATTTCCCACTTCAAATCATCATAGAAGTTTAGCTTTCCTTCTTTCTCTTTGATCCTGTTGTCACCGAGACATACTATGTTGATTATCATGCAAGTTTCTTCTTCTTCTTCTTCTTCTTCTTCTTCTTCTTCTTCTTCTTCTTCTTCTTCTTATTATTATTATTATTATTGTTCAGTAGTTTTATTTTTATAACGTGCTTTCACTTCACTACCGAGCGCAGCTCTGTGCGCCTTGGGTATGTACTGTGGTTTGCTGTGGTGCTCTTATGCTTACTGTATTGAAAGTGTTTTGCGTAGAATGTGTGCAGTACCCAGTAGTGCAATTTTCTGTATGTTATATATTATTATTATTATTATTGTCTTTCAAGCGGATGGATGTGTCTCCTGAAGCTCCGTAAGTTGTTGCCGAATTTTATTAGAAAATTTGTTCAAAGTATTAATATTTTTGTATATTTGTGTAGCCAAGCCGACTAGGTTCTTGCAGAGCTAGTCGGTTAGGCGGAATTTTCCCCTTTTAGGGGCAAAATTTTCGTTTAAATCTTTGAAATTTTGTATTCAAACTTAAATATGTTGTCAAAATGTCGTTGAAGAGAACAGTTAGCCGTTCCCTTCTTTGTCCACCACACCCTACAATAAAGGACAACATATCAAGTCGTGTTTTAAATGTAAACAAGCTCCACCTGATTCACGCCGTAAAAGGTAAGGAAGAAAATGAAAAAGAGCATTCAACCTTGTGCAGCGCTTCTAATGAAAATGAAGGCGTTTCTTTCAACAGCTTTTCACCTGTGCATTTCCCTGCTCTCACCTCCACCATTGCTCCTCCATTGGAGAAGGAGAAAGAGAAGAAAAGCAGTAACACCAACGAAGACAACACCAGCAACATCACCAAGACCAACAACAAAAGCTATTGTAACGGTTTCGCTTCCGCAGCTAAGCAAAGCTCGGAAGAGATCAAAGTTACACTGGAGGAAATTAAAGACGCAAAGGAGTTGTTAAGGAAAGATGGAAATAATGTCTTCCTTAACACTCCACAAACACTAATAACAGAAACAAACAAAAGGACAATAATTTATAAGACATTTAACGTAAAATATAAAAAGATGGAAAATGCTGCTCCACTGAGGTTGGAGATAGCACTAAAGCCCATATGGGGAAAGAAAAGTTTCATAACCAAAGGGAAGCGGTTTGGAACGGTAGAAGTCCGCTTTCCAATGGAGGAAAAAGCCATCTAACATTCAACAACGCCCCTCAAAGTAGAGGATTTGCTACTCGTGCCAACATACCTTGGTCGGTGCGTGATGAAAATTAAAATCGATCAAGTGCCGCCAGAACTCAACATATGCTGGCTAGTGGCAGCTGTGCTTTTCGACATTGAAGAAACTGCCACTATTTTGGAAGTGCACAAGTTGCAAAGCCAGAACTGGTCGGGTACGGGCATGCAACTACTTGTTCAAATTGAACAAAATAGCATAAATGCCATACCCGACTCTATAAATTTGCCAGATGGCACGAGATTACACATTGCTGTAGAGGGACGAAGGCCAAAATGCTACCTCTGCAACAGCAAAATGCATCTCAAAGTAGATGGCCCAATATATTAAAAAAAATGGAGGCGGAGAGGAAGAAGTCGCAACCACAACCACAACAACAACAACAAGAGACACAGCAGAAGCAAAAGTCTAAAGCTTCCGCACTACCAACACCATCACCACCACCACGAAAAGCAACACCCCCTCCAACACTCATCAGACCAACACCAACACCAAGAACAACAACACCAAAAAAGACAATAGTCCCATCACCACCAACAACAACAACACCATTTTCAACAGAGAAAACAGATGAAAATACATTACAAATTAATTGACCCTAAGTGTTGTATTTCCCTTGGGAGACTCGCAGAGATAACACACCGAGTTGTACAATTTAATTATTACATTTATTATTCAATTACATACAAAGAACGCACTCACCCAAAGTTCGTTATGAATAAACAAGAATCATGTCCGCCATATATCTATCAATGACATTTTACTACGACAGTCACACAAGACAACAACAATGAAACAATGAACTCAGACGAACCACATTGACACAGGACTTCAGACGAACACAAATCCAACAGTCCATATAACACCTCCCCACTGAAATTGATGCTACACAAGAAGTATCAACAGCAAAGTCTCTCTTGGGTTTTACGGGTTCTCTTGGACCGTCTTGGGTTGTCTGGTCCATACTCTGGAACGGGTAACATGGCCTTGGGTCTGGTTTGTCTTTGAGTTAGTGGCACAGTTTCTGAGATCTCCATCGGGTGATCTGTTGCAAATTGAAATACATTGTTTTCTGCATCACCAGGTTCATTGTCTTCCTCAGTTGTGTACCGCGGTCGCAGCTGTTCCCAGTGTCGTCTCCACATCGGGCCATGAGGTATGACCTTCACGTTAAAGCAGCGAGTACCCAATGACTTCTTAATGATTGCTGGTACACATCGGGGATCTTTGTCTCGACGAGGTCCATAGTATAGTGCATACACAGGATCTTCGGCCTTGTACTGCCTGATAACTTTAGCGACATCAGCCGAGCTTGGAGTCACCTGAGACTTATCTGCTTCCTTAGACTGTTTGCCTTGAGCAATGTGTGCTGGCGATGGCAGCAGAGAATCATCCTTGTTCGTATCTGCCGGTGATTCAAAAGTTCACTTGGAGAGTATTCACAGGATGTCGGTGTTCTCCGGTACTGCATCAAAAACTCTTGAAGTGCTCGTGTCGGCGGAAGAGAAAACTTCCTCAGAGCTTGTTTGAAGGTTTGCACCAAACGTTCCGCTGCTCCGTTGGTAGCTGGGTGGTAAGGTGCCCCTGTCAGGTGTGTGATCCCACGTTGTTTGCACCAGCTCTGGAACTCCTCAGACGTAAAAGTTGGTGCGTTATCGGTGACCAGTGTGTGAGGAAATCCGAAGTGCGCAAAGTCTTCCTCAAGCAGATTTAAAGTGGCTTTGGAGGACGTAGGATGAATGCATGGGTACTTGGAATAAGCATCTGTGATCACCAGCCAATCTCTACCCATAAAATTTATTGCGTGGTCCAGGTGTAAGCGGCTCCACGGCTTTTCTGGTAACATCCATGGGTGAACTGGAGGCTTAGATGGCTGCCTTTGATGTTCGTTGTACGAATCACATCGTTGACTGGCTATCTCTATAGCAGCATCGATACCAGGCCAATAAACAGCAGTTCTTGCTAGTTGTTTCATGCGTTCCATGCCAAAATGTCCAAGATGCAGAAGATTGAGTATCTTTGGCTGCAAGCTATGTGGAATCACAACTCTAGATCCATGTATAAGGCATCCATGACAGATACTAAGTGAGTTTGATAACTTACGGAACTTGTTGACTTCGTCATTGATCTCCTTGTTCTTTGGTGGCCAGCCTTCACGGACGTAGCGCATCACTGTAGATATCACTGGATCTTTCCCTGACTCTTGACGGAGGACGTTAGCATCCACAGGTTGGACTTGAATGCTAAGAGCTTTGATGGCACACACCATGTCTATGTCTTCACCATTTTCCTTTCTGTCAAAGTCGTTATCCTCACCGAATGGCAAGCGACTGAGGGCATCAGCATTGCAATGATCTGCTGATTTTCGATATTCAACTGGTTCAGCCACAGGGCCCATTGTGCTAGTCTGTTAGCAGCGAGAAGTGGCGTCCCTTTCCTCGGACTGAACAGTGATGTCAGTGGCTTGTGGTCAGTCACGAGTACGAATTTACGACCGTACAAATATTGGTAAAACTTCTGCAAGCCAAATATGATAGCCAGGGCTTCCTTTTGAATTTGGCTGTAGTTACGCTGTGCAGAAGTGAGAGTCTTGGACATATTGGATATTGGGCGCTCGCTTCCATCAGGATAGCGGTGAAACAGGACTGCTCCAATACCAACGTTTGATGCGTCGCAAGCCAGTCCCAAAGTTTTGTTTGGATCGAAGTGTATCAGAACTTGACTTGATGAAAGTACATTTTTCAAGTGATCAAAAACTGACTGTTCCTCATCTCCGCACTTCCAAATAGTTGACTTTTTCGTAAGGCAATAGAGTGGCTCTGCTATACTGGCTAGTTTTGGGATAAACTTTCCATAAAACTGAACTGAACCTAGGAAAGATTTCAAGCTTGATTCGTTCGTTGGAGATGGCATCTTTAAGACTGCTTCGATCTTGGATCCCTTCGTGGTCCCTTCAGCCGACAAAATGTGTCCAAGGTATTCTACACTGGGTAGTGCAAACTGGCACTTTTCACAGCGACATCTGAGTCCATTGTCGCTTAGACGTGTGAGCAGACACTTTAGGTTGTTCAGGTGACTGTTTGCATCTTTCCCACTGACGAGCATGTCATCCTGGAAGACGGCCACTCCAGGTAGATCATGGGTCAGGTTTTCCATGATCTCCTGAAAGTAACCAGGTGCTGACTTGATTCCGAAAGGGAGTCGTTGTTGCAGGAGTACTCCACGGTGAGTGCTGAGTGCGAGTCTGCGTTGACTTTCTGGAGCCAGCTTGATCTGATTATAGGCATCAGCAAGGTCTATCTTTGTATATCCGAATCCACCTCCGAGTTTCTGCATCAGTTCAGCAGGGAGTGGCATTGGATGACGGTGATCAGCAAGTTGGTCATTGATTCCCACAGAGTAGTCACCACAAATCCGTAGTTTGGGCTTCAGGTTGCTTGAAGCGTGTGCTTTACGAATCGGTACCACTGGCGTTCCGTATTCATTCAACTTGTAGTAACGCTGTGCGCATGCGTGGAATTCAACATAGCAAGCTTTCCCACTTCATTCTGTCTCTTTCTTGCTGGCCAGCGATTGAGCATGGACGTGTTTAGCTGTCTCTCTCCATCTTTCGAACTTACGCTCGACAGCTCGCTTACATCTACATACCAACGTCCCAACAACAATGCTCACACACACAGAAGCTGTAACAACAACCAAAGAGCTAAAGATGTATATATTAACCACCTGAATAAATGTTGTATAAGTTGATAATCTGGAGTTCAGCGTTCCGTTATATTCTTAATTTTATATAGGAAAGTGGTGTACATCTAATGATGTATAACCCACTTTCCTATAAACTGAACTGGCTTCCAGATTCCCTTGGCGATGCCTTCTTCGTAACCTTTGGCTAGGTCATCACGAAGAGCAAACGGGACCGGACGTGCCTTGTGAAAGACTGGTGTTGCGTCCGATTTGAACTTCACTTCCAGTTCAAAGTTCTTGAGACATCCCAATTCTTGCTTGAAAAGATCTGGAAATTCATCACACATGTTGTGACAATCTTGCTGCAGGGAAACATAGGGCTCACTTGAGGTCTTTGGGTATATCCCTTCTGCACCTTCCCTCTTGGCTTGGCTGTCTATGTTTTCAAACCTAGAGCAGTGTCCACGGAAATTCCCAGAGTCTGGATAGCATTTCGTCCCAGCAAATTAAGATCAGAGATCTTGGTGACTATGTAAGGTATAAGATCCTGCTTACCAGTTGTTGGATCCTTGGTGTGGCCCATGAAAGTTCCTAGAACAGGCAGGTTGTGCTTGCTGGCAGATTCATAGCGATGCTTGACATCTTGCAGCTTTGGTCTTCCAAGTTGTTTCCAGACTGACAAGGAAACAAAATTGCCTGTAGTAACAGTGTCCAATTCCATTGTGAACAGTCTGTTCTGAATTGTTATTGGCACAATTAAACTATGAGCATCCTGGGAAACTTTGCCTAGGATCGCCTTGACTAGCTCAGCTTTTGTGATTCTTTTGACGGGAGTTTGTGAGTAGCCATTGCGTTGCTGATGTTGTTTTTTTCTACACACCACTTGCAAATGTCCCTTTTTGTCACAAAAATGACATTTAGTTTCCTTGAAAGGACAGTCTGTTGCTTTGTGGGCCTTTCCACATCGGTAGCATTTCTCCTGGTTTGTGGAATAAGACTGCTGATGTTTCTTTTGAGGACTCTTATTCTTGTTCTTGTTCTGTTGGACCTTGTAGACTTGCTTGGTTTTGGAACCGTATACAGTTTCGTTTGCAACCTTTGCTGCGTCTTCAGTCTCGATGGCAACTTGGACAGCACGGGCAAAATCTAGTTCTGTGTCTTTTATCTTAAAAAGCGCCTTCAGAACCGCTTCATTGTTAACCGAACATATGAATCTCTGTCTCAAAGCTTCATCCTGTGGGTTGGCGATCGACGGAAAATCACAGGTAGCTGCATCCTGACGTATACGTGCTGCCAGCTCCTGGAGAGTTTCGCCTGGCTTCCGCTGCATATCACTCCAAAACTTGAAACGCTCTCTCACAATGAAAAGTTTAGGGTCGAACTGTTCCTTCATGAAGTCATCGATTTCGTCCATTGTCAAGTTGTTGATATCTTTAGGCGGATTTTGTTGGGTAGCCAGATTAGCAAGTTGCTTGTAAACAGTAGCAGTCTGATTGGTCAGGAACACCTGTGTCATGCGTTGTTCAGGTACAGCATTAGCAGCCACAAACGTACGGAATCTTGACCAGTAACCAGGCCATAGTTCTGTCGCTGAATCAAATGCAGCAAATGGTGGAATCGACACTGTTGTCGAAGCAGCTGAAAAATAGCCACTAGGATCGCCTTCAACTTGTCGAGCACCAAACAGTTTTAACAGAGTATCCATATCTCTCTGATGTTGTTGCATTTGCTTGTCCATTTGTTCCTTAAACAATTTAATAAGTTCTACTGTCTGTTTTTCAGCCATTGTTATTACGATGAATAATTTTACGGTAAAGTAAGCATGTATCCTATCGGCGACGCCAATAAACTCTGTTGTATTTCCCTCGGGAGACTCGCAGAGATAACACAACGAGTTGTACAATTTAATTATTACATTTATTATTCAATTACATACAAAGAACGCACTCACCCAAAGTTCGTTATGAATAAACAAGAATCATGTCCGCCATATGTCTATCAATGACATTTTACTACGACAGTCACACAAGACAACAACGATGAAACAATGAACTCAGACGAACCACATTGACACAGGACTTCAGACGAACACAAATCTAACAGTCCATATAACACTAAGGATATCCCCTTTCCCGACCTAATCAGCTCCGATTGTGTGAGCAGTGATAGCGAGAAAGGGGAGTGGCACACAGTGCCACCGAAAAAGAAATGTAAAAAGAAGTGTAAAGACACGACAGACAATGTGGGGAGGCATGAAAAACTAGAACTTCCCAAAAACAACAGCAACAACATGCACTCACAACTTTCAACAACACCTTCTCCACCACCGCAAACACCAACAACCACAGACATCACCACCAACAACAATACCAACGTTACAGCAATAAACACAAACAATGAACATCTAGTTACATTCTTAAAAGACAATACAGACACTAAAATATCCGATTTTGTAATACCCACACATAACACATCATCAGCCCACATACTCACACTCAAAATATCTAATGACAATTACAAAATAATAAAGAACAAATTTCCAGACAATGTTGGGTCTCTAGGGAGAAGTTCTCCAAAAAACATTTTCGAAATTTGGTGGAAATATCCACACAGAAGCACAAGGGAGCCACCCTACCAGACAACAGCTGTAAGTAGAGCTTTTTCTCCTCGATAAATACCTTTTTTGAAACCTGGTTGTACTCAGAACCGGCAGTATAAATGTGAGAGGCCTCGGGTTGCCTTGGAAACAAGGTCACCTGTTAAACAACCTGAGGTCTTACAGTGTGGATGTAGCAGCCATTAGCAAAACCAGGCTCTCCGAGCCGCAGGAACTCGCAGCCCTTTTGGGTGGATACAAGATTTTTCTATCTCCATGTTGACCGGGAGCAGGCGGTGGTGATACTGTGGTGCTATTTTGGAAAGGCCTAGATTTGAAAATTAAGGCAGTCTTCCTGGATCCAAACGGTAAGTTGGTGGTCCTGGACGTGGACGGTAGTGACGGCGGTGCCTTCAGATTGCGGGCTGCCTACGCTTTGACAGGAGCTGGGCAATCGGATTATTTCAAGCGTCTGGAGGTTTTCCTGGGTATGTCTCGCACTTTAGTGCTAGTTGGGGATTGGAACGCTGTCTTAGACAAATGTCTTGATCGGGTGGGCGCGGGAGCATCTGATAGGAGAGAGGGGTGCTCAGACAACTTTCAGCTGTCGAACAGGTATCGACTAGACAACCCGAATGTGCCAATGTGGACTTGGACTAATTGCATCAGGTTGTCTAGATTGTGCTTAGATAGAGTTTTCTGTAGGCCAGCAGATAAGGACAGCATAGGATGTTCACATTTCCATATAGATGGCTACATGGACCACAAACTCGTGATCTGTACGGTCGACTTAGATAGGCTCCATAGACAAGGTCCTGATTACTGGAAGCTAAACGGGTCGTTAATGGTGTGCAAAGCCTACAGATACTGGATTAGTTTATTAGTTAAGCGGGCATTGACAGGTGGCAATCATCAATAACAACTGATGGTTCGCCCTGAAGAGAGCAATTAGAGCAGAATCGATTAGGTTTAGTAAGGCTCTAGCAGTAGAACATAAGAAAAGAGAGCGGGATTTAGTTAACAAACTAGACGAGGCTCTTAGGACAGGCATTGCAACCGACGTTTTGTCAGCCAGGTTGGCCCTCGACCAACACTTTGACGCCAAACATGAAGGCAGCGTTGTCAGAGCTAAGGCACATTTGGTAAGTGGGGAGGGGGCTAAAGCCACTCAATGGGCCCGCGTGGTGGTGGCGAATCATGGCAACAGAGCGACCATTCGGTCTTTGGTGGACCAGAACGGCTGTGAAGTTTCCAAACCAAAGCAGATGTGTGTGGCCTTTCAGCAGCACTTTGCTTGACTGTTCAGGATGAACGGTGGCACAGACAACAGGACAGACTTCGGTGTGTACCTGGACGGCCTGCCGCATCTCTCGGCCAACGAAGCGGAGTGCTGCAAAGGACCAATATCTGCCTGTACAAGAAACAATGAAAAGCTGCACGAGAAGTAGATTGCCGGGTTTGGATAGTGTGCCCTACGAGCTTTACACTTCAATGTCAGACTTGTTTGCGGGCCTCTTGGTGAACATCTACTGCAACTGGCAACAAAACGGAAGAATTCCTGCTTTTGTTTGTCGAGGAGTGGTGGCATTGCTAACAAAGGATCTAAACAAGGGGGATGTGATAGGGAACTTTTGGCCCCTCACTCTGCTCAATGTAGAGTTGAAAATTTTGGCCAAGGTGCTAGCCAAGAGGTTGGCGCTTGTCATGGACAAGCTGATTGGCTAGGCACAGACATGCGCCGTGCCTACCAGGTCTATTCACGATAACCTCCATCTCATGTGCTACATCATAGAGAGGGTGGATAACGAAGCTAGTGCGGGTGGGGCTTTGATCAATTTAGATCAGTCTAAAGCCTTCGATACCTGGCAGCTGTTCTCAAGGCAGCCAGTTTCAGTCTGGTCTTCCGCAGGTGGATCGCTGCTTTGTACAGCGGCATCTGCTCGGTCATATGGGTGAACGGTCACCTTTCCGAGCCGTTCAACATCTCGCATTCGATTTGCCAAGGATGCCCTCTCTCCTCCCTCCTGTACGTATTGACTCTTGAGCCATTACTACGGAAGCTGGAGGCTTTGAGAGGTATCGCATGTGATCTGGGAAGTGGAAAGAGCATGTCTGCCTATGCCGACGATGTCACCATGATGGTGTCGAGCCACAGGCACATTGACCTGATTGGTGAGACACTTAATGAATACGAAGCAGTGACAGGTGCGAAAATTAACATGGAAAAGTCAGTGGGCTTGTAACTGAGCACCTGGAGGGGCAAGACCATGCCGTCCAACAGCGTCGTAGGGCGCTGGACAGATGGTCCCGTTAAACTGCTTGGGGTCTGGTTCGGTCTGGACCTCCAAGTGGAGAAAATCTGGGACTAAGTGATGAGCAGGGTGACCAATCTCACCCAGAAATGGGCTGAGAGGAAGCTGGCCCTGAAAGGTCGAGCGGAGGTGGTGAATGCGTATATCGCATCTGTCATCTATTACCGATTGACCGCCGTTTCTTGTCCCGACCACTGGTTGGCCAAACTGGTACGCTTGCTCTTCGACTTTTTGTGGAAGGGTCAGGCACCTCTAGTCAGGCACTCCATCAGCTGTCAACAGCCACTGAACGGAGGCCTTGGCATGCTGTAGTTGCTGGCGTGCAGACATGTGCTCAGGCTACGGCATCTCAAGCATTTCTTGGACGGTGAACAGGTGTGGTCGCCGTTCATCAGACATGATTTTCCGCAGCTCGTCTCTTTGATAGAGCTGCAATCTTGGATCAAACGTAGACCGAGAAAGGGCGCTTGGCACCTCGAGTGCTGCCAAGCTCTCACCGCCCTCTGCCAGGCGGGCAATGTGATCAGTAGTAGTTCCACTCTAGCGTTCTATAGAGGGTTAGTGGAGGAAAAATGCGACGACGTTCTCGGGGAAACTCTGGGCATCGACGATAATCAGCTAAACAGTCTGTTCAGAAGAACTTTCAGGCCGGGGCCCATGGATAACTTCCAAAGGTCCCTTGCCTGGCAGTGCTACCTAGGGGCACTACCTGTTCGAGATAAACTCTACTGGCACAGAAGTGCTGTCAGCCGGGCCTGCCTGAGGTGCACTCAGAGTGACGAAACCGTTCTGCACGCACTCGTCTAATGCCTGAGTATTGCTGACCTGCGGGTTTATGTCAAACAGCTACTGTCATGTGTAGGACAGATCCAGCTATCAGCTGAATCCATAGTGAAGATTGACCTACCTACCTCCTTTAACTGGGAGGGCAAGGCAATTTTCCTTTGTCTAGTGGCTGTAGCGAAAGACGTGGTATGGTGGACCCGTTTGAAAGGGCTAAAGTCAGACACTTTCCTCTTTGGCCAATGCCTCATCAACTTTTTCAAATTCCGCTTGAAAAGGAAGATGAGAGTAGAGAGGGAAGTGCTATCTCATAGCAAAGTTATTGGAAGGTGGGTGACTGTTGGTAAAATGGCCAGTATGAACGGATCAATTCTGAGGTTACACCTGTAAAAAAAAGGTAATATAAAAGGAGAAGGAGCTCTCTACCCCTTTTGCATTTTTTTTTTTACCAGGCTCACGTGGCTTTTATGGGGTTTTCCACGAGTAACCTTTCAAAGCGCCTCCCCCTATTGAGAGTTTTATTTGTTATATTTTTTTGCTGTTATTAATGTTTACACGAATGTTTTCTTTTCGGACAAAACCCTTTGTACTTTTCGTCCTGTGTTTGTCCTTACATGTTTTTGATTTATATTAGCCCTTGTGGCCAATAAAACAAGAATTAATTATTATTATCATTATTATTATTATTATTGTTATTATTATTATTATAAGAAAGTGAAGCTTCTAGAATCATAACTTTGAATTACATGGTACCATTTATGTAAAAATAACTGTAGTAGGGATACAATGAGGTAAATTTGTAAGCAAAATTATTTACAGACACATGAAAATATAATTAGTCAAGAGTGCACCTATATTTCATTAATTATTGAAAAAAATACTTAGTAACCGTATCATATATTCACATATTCAATTGTTTTGAGCAGAACATGTGATATTTTCTTATCTGTTCACATATAAGACCTGTAATATTTCTGTTTTTAGTATCATACGTGTTAAACACATATAAGAAAGTAGGCTTCTGTTGTTAATGAAATTGTAGAGCTAATGAATAAATGATGAATAATTGAGCATCTTATTTTCTAGTGTATAGTATGTCATTCTGTTATGTAGGCAATAAACTATTTTAGCCAGTTGATAGTTAGAAATGCTTCAATATAATGCAATGGACATGTCTTCAAGAATTTTTCAATTCAGATCTCAATAGCAAAAGACTGCAATAGAAAGTTATACTTTTTCATACCTTCTGGAACTATTTGCATAAGAGGACGCTTGTTCTTTAAAGAAAGAATCGATTTTTATAACAGTTAATATTATCATCGTTTAAACCTTAGATGTATTTTAGGGAGTGATGTGGTTGGGGATCTTCTTGAGAAACTTATCTTAATGCACTAATGCTTTAGAATGGCATATACCATTGAGCTGGCAGATATTAGGGTTCTTGAAACTACTTTAAGAAAAAAGAGTTGCAAGTTCATATAAGTTCGTACTAGAGAGGATTCTTCTATTTATACTGGATATGGAAGCAACAAAGTGTTTGGTGCAACAGCAGTTCACCTTAATGCTATTTTTATTAAATATCTTATGATATCCAATGGATTACAAGGAAATATTTATAAGGTTTAAGAAAACCCTGAAATATTGGAATGAAAATTAAACAATAGGAGAGATTATAGTGTATAATATTTTATTTCCTATCTTTGACATTATGAATCATTCCTATTTCTGAAGCTTCTATTTTTTAATGTATCCTTGTAATAATGAGCATCATGGTTAAATGATTACTCATCAGAGGATGAACTGCTTATGCACTTAGTAAGGGTTTTAAATAAGTTTCTAAGGATTATATTGTGATGGTTGTCATTTATATAAATATATTGCAATTTTGCATAGTGTCATTTACTATAGCCAACCAAAGGCCTGTGAGTGGATTTGGTTGGCAGAAACTGAAAGCAGTATGCCATGTGTGTGTGTGTGTGAGTGTATGCACATGTGTGTTTGTGTATCTCTTGCCTTTACATGGTGTTTTATTTGTAAATGAGTGTCACCATTATGTGAATGATGTCCTTTATTTCGTATCTTCCATGGAAACATGCCTGATCATGGGTAACTTTTAGCTTACTTGAAGAACAGGCTAAGGGTTGACAACAGGAAGGTCAGTTGGCTGTAGAAAATCCACTTCAACAAACTCTATTCAACCCATTGTAAGAATAGAAAAGTAGATATTAAAATAATGATGGTGATGACAAGGATGTGTTATAAGAGCTGTGCTAACCAGTACCTAAATCTATAGTCATATCAAAGAAATCAACTATAATTAGATTTATATCTACTATCATCTTTAACTCTTTGAATAAGTTGATAAATTTCTTTATAACAGCACTTTTTCTATAGCTGCTTTATATTTTGCAAATTGAGTAGTCTGTGATCAGTTCAAACTCTGCAGAGCGGAATAAATGCCACCATGATTCTAATACAAACCATTGTACTATCCCATGGGTACATCAAACAATTCCTCTCCACTACGTTTAACCAAAAAATAATTATCGTAAAATAGCAGAGATTTTCTGGTTTGCATAATACTATAAATGTCCAAATTGCTAATAAAACTCTTGTATATCTTTTCTATTTTATGATAATTCTTTTTGGATTAAACTCATTGGAAAGGAATTATTTTATGTAACCACAGAGTTGTATGAGTGGTCTAAGGTTTGTGAATATTAATAAGATTGTATATATTAGACTTGGTTCAAAAGAGATTCCATTCCACAGAATTTGGTCCTTAGAACTGTAATGGAGAACAATTTTGTATGAATGGTTATAAAACAGATACTTTTAGGAAAAAATTCATCAGCATATTTAAAGAGGTATACTAGAAGATCACCATAAATATGAAAATAACCAAAGTTAATTTCTTAAATATAACTTTAGGTTTAAATACTGGTAAATACATACTTATGTATATATTCATGCAAATATACATGCCCTGTTTATGAATTCTTTTTTCAAGATGGCACCCTCCATCCTAGTAAGGAGCTCAACCAAATGCCTCTGATTAAATCTGAAGAACATCTCAATACTGGATGTATTGGTTCATTGGAGAACAGTGATGTCTGGTATTAGAGACTATTGTTTAATGTTTAAGATCCTCCTAAGGCAAGTTTGATGGAATCTTTCCAAGGCTTTGATGTAACAATGATAATGTAGTCTTAGACTCAGATGAGCAGTTAAGATGCATCATTCGAAGATGCTGAGCTTGGTTTTGGTGGTGAAGTTTCTGACTGACCACATGTGATTTTTTAGTCTTTCAAAAGCTTGGCTGGCTTTTTTCAAGCTCAGATTTATTTCAAGATCAAGGGATTCATCTCTTAAAAGAGTGCTGCCAAGATAGCAAAAGGGTTGACCACATACCCTGGATGAAGGTGTTAGTTTTGACATAGGGCTGCCTAGGAGGCAGTGAGAACATGACTTTACTGTTCTTCAGACTGATGGTAAGTTCAAAAGCACTGCATGCTCTAGAGAAGAGATTCATTGTAACCTGCATATCTTCTTTGGAGAGAGCAATGAGAATTACATCATCAATATAAAGGAGCTCACAAATAAGTGCCTGGAAAGTTTCTTGTGTTTAAGTGTGTAATGTCAAAAACAATATCTGTGGTTTTGAAGTGACGCTGATATCACAGTCCTGGAAAGTGTAGGAGACAGTTAAGGCAAAATATGTGGAAAATATTGTTGGGATAGGAACATCATATTGTTTAACTCCATTATCAATGGTAATTGATTCCGAGAGTGAACCATTGAAGTTAAAGTGAGCTTATGTCACAATTAAGTTGCTTAAACAACTTGACAAACTGAAGTGGATATCCAAGTTTACCAAGAATGGTTCAGAGAGCAGCCTATTAACAATGTCAAAGGCTTTGTTCAATCAGCAAAGACCTGGGAAAGAGCTCTGTGAAGTTTAATGCATTTCTCCTAAAATTTATGAACAGAAAAAATTATGTCCATTGTACTAAGACTTGATATAAAATGATATCAACTTTCTGGGATAACAGAGGAGGATACCCACTTTGTAAGCCAATTAATAAAAGTTTTGCAGGCTTGTTCCTCTGTAGTTTCCAAACACAGATTTTGGTTGTTTCCCTTTGAACAATGAGATTAAAATTAGATCACCCCAGTCTTGGGGCACAGGAGAACCTGATAAGAAATCTGATATTAGATGGTGAATCTCTACAGCAAGCCTGTTATTTCCATGGAGGAGGACTTTAATGAGAATACTATCAGACCCAATGCCTTTCCACTATTAATTACTTTAACCATTTTTTTTCATCTCATTGATAGTGGAATGGTCCATCATTTCAAGGATAAAATCCTGTTGAGGCAGATTGTTGGTGACATTTTCATTAATTACTGAGAGATTTTAAAAAAGATTTGTCAAGTGCTCAGATCAACATTTCATGGCACCTTCATGATCCTTATAGAGAAAGGAACAGCCCTTAGACATGAGTGGCACCACAGATGAAATTTGAAGACCAAAGACTAGTCTGATAAAGTGTTATAGTGACTTCAAGTCTTAACTGTAATACATACATACACACACACATATGCATGAATGAATGTATACATACGTACATACATACATACATACATACATATATACATACATAATACATACATATATTAGTGACAGCCTACTTTTTGTTTCCATGTACCAAATCCTTTCACAAGAATTAGTCAGGGTCTATAGTAGCTGATACTTGCCCAATGTGCCATGCAATGGAATTAACCCTGAAACCATATGATTGCAAAGAGAACTTCATAACTGCACAGCCATGTCTGTGCCTATAAATGAAGCACAAGTTTCATCATATTAACTGAAGTCATGATAAGAGAATCACTAAGCAGTGTAGATTAATATACATAAGTTGGCACAAAAAATTAACATATTTTAAAGAATAAATTACTCAAGAGAATTTACTTAGAGATATCATCCACATGAGAAATAATAGCACTGAATAATTATTTCTTATTAACTTTTGTATACTCACTGCATTGAATATGTTTACATTGAATATTGATTTTACATGCAAATGGTATCTCTGTGTTAATTACCTCAAAAATCAAAATATACTCATTTTCTACACCAGTTAGTGTGTATACCTAATCACTTTTTTCATCACTACTGTAGCATGTACAGTAAAACTTGTACTTTATTGAAGAAGTCTAAGAATATAGTGTCCTAGGTCTTCCATTGTACTTGGTGTCTAATATCCACAATGTTTTACATATCAACAAGTGTCTTCTACAATAACCTTGGGCCAACGAAAGCCTAGAAAGAAGCCTGTGTGTACATGTGTTTGAGTGTACCCTCATATAGACATTACACAATGGTTGTTAATGATGATGATCAGTATACTGGTGAAGTTTTTAGTTTTCAGTTTTCCATGAAAATCATATCTTGCCATAAGGAAATATTACTTTAGTTGGAAACAAGTGTGGGTTTGATCCATGCAAACATAGAAAAGTGAATGATGACATTGATATGGTACTGATTAACATATATTATGCAAATTACACCCATTACAGCAACATTCTGGTTTGTACTTGATTTAAATGGCAATTACTATAAGTTCTCTTTCAGTACAGAAGGATGAATGATACTTATCTACTGATGAATGGACAATTTAATTATGAAACACTAGCAGTTTACCCAGCATTGCCCGGGAACGTCAATGAATGTAAAACAACACTGGGGTATTTCAATTTCAAAATAAATGAAAGATATGCAATCTGGTCATAATAACCTATATGTTACCAAAATGTTTGGTTAAGAATTAAGTGGGAAAATTATTTAAAATCAATAACATAAGCATGACATTACTGCAGTGTGTCTCAACATTGCTGAACTTTATACATATGACCTTATATATTATTTCCTGCTTGGTGGATAACTATAACGAAGTCTTGAAAATATCGGAGTCTTCTTGGTGTCATAACTGTGCTCATAAACGATCAGTCCTCCTAGATTTGCAGAATAACTACTTAAAGTCAAATGGTCAACCCATAAAGCCCTAAGCATAAGGGTTTTGTTAAAGGAAGGAGAGAAACCAAACGTTTATTTGTCGTTCCATTGAACAATAGTAAGTATCGATCAGTCTTTGATAACCTCAGGGATGCAGGATTCACATTGCATAATTTTGTTATGATACTGGTGCCATTGCTGTTGTAGATGTGATGGCAACTGATCGAGTGAATCCCTTGCTGCCATAGGTACCTGAAAAGTAGTGGTTGTGGATATGAAATGAAAAGACTCTTTAGCAAAAAAACATAGAAACGTACATTTCTACACTTTGATTTGGTTGTAGCACCTCCTTGTACACGATATTCCTTGTTCTCCCATTTCAGGCAAATGCAAAGAGATTCACCTTGCATCCCACTCTCGAACAGTCAACATATAGTTGTCCATGTGAAAAACATGACTTGTCTAAAAAAAATACCAGCAACAGATAGTGTCTGACGGGAAATTGAAGCCTCCAAAAGGAGAAAGGAATAGCTGCTCCTGATGGAATGAGAGGAACTCTTGGCATAAAAACATCATCTCGTTTTGCACTCCTGGAAATTATGATAGCCTCTATTACGTGGTTAAGAATTTTTTTAACAATCAGTCATGTTCTGTTGCATAGTTTGGCGGCTCCAAATTCGGAAGCAGCATTATTGGAATCCCTTCTTTCAGCTGCAATGTATGTGGGGGAAGGCATGGAGGGTCCAAGGAATTAAGAAATTCAGTAGGATAATTAACTGCCTCATTGTTGTCTATCATGGTATCAATTGACTTAAATGCTCAATGATTTCTGGGTAGAGAATGGAGGAGTTGATCATTCAACTTGCTTAGGTGCAAATATTGCTCTTTCACACAACCAGTTAAGATTGTAATAGTTGTCCTGCAAATTCGGGAACACCTTGTCCTTTAGTTCGTTGATAGAAGACACAATGGTACAAAGTTGTGAGATGTCTAGTTCACCTACTGTGTCCAAAGGCACCTTACTGTTACCAAGTTCCAAAATATCTTTAGCAAACTGGGAAGAATTTCGATCACCATAAAGTTGGGCTCTTATATTAGTGGATAGCATGTCGTAATATGACACCACAATGGTGAGGACTTAAGGCATGCTTGTACTTCATCTTCCCTCATACCTTTAGGAATGACAGGAAAAGTTTGTCTAAAGTCACCTGACAGTAGAAGTGTTGCACTGCCTATTGAAGCCTGACTGTCTTGTATATCCCTCAGAGCTCTATCTAATCCCTCTAAGCCTCCTCTATGAGCCATTGTGCACTCATGCCATATGATAAGAGTGCACCATCGGAGTATTTGCCCTTGGTCAGACCTTTTGCTGATGTTGCAGGAGTGGGCTTCTGGAGCCACTAAATTCAGTGGAAGTTTGAAGTTGCAATGTGCTGTTCTCTCACCTGACAGCAAAGTGGCAACAATCCTAGAAGAGGCTACTGCTAACACTATGTCTCCATTTTGCCGTACATTTGTGAGAATTAATTTGATTAAAAAGGTTTTTTCGGTGCCACTTGGTGCATCTAAGAAGAAAATTCCACCAGATCGGTAACGCACACTGCTAACAATACAGGCAGTTGTGGTTCCACCTCACACACTGTCTTGCAACACGAAATACCTCATATATATATATATATATATATATATATACCTACATGTATATACACACATACACACATATGTATGTATTTATACACATGTATACATACATACATACATATACATATACATATATATGCATATATATATATATATATATATATATATATATATATATATATATATATATATATATATATATATATATATATATACATATACATATATATATACATAGTCAATTCAAATAAACAAACAGTTCAGAGAAGTGGATAAAAACAGACAACATATAGACGTGCATAACAAATGTATTAGCTTGACACTCGGTGAAAGGAGAGAGTTTGAATTTTCAAGCATAGAGAGAGAGAGAGAGAGAGATACATACATATATATATACACACACATTGTTATGGATATATGTGTGAGTGCGTGTGTGGAGAGACAAAGAGAGAGAGAGAGAAGAAAAAAGGAGTGGAAAAGATATATATATATATATATATATATACATGAGGGAGAGAGAGTGTGTGTGCTTGTGAGTGTACGTCTGTGTGCTAAACAACCTGTTGGGTCATATTGCTGTTTAAAAGTTGCATTAATGCTAGCAAAGAAGAAAGTTCCATACTGTTCAGGTAATATCAGGAAAATTAGTTAGACTTTTCATTTAAGAACAAAAAGATGCAAATGAATTGAATTAGTCTTGCTTTTAGCATTGTTGCTTATATCTCATGAAATGCTAAACATTTTCAAAGAACTTTCATATCTCATTGACTACAGTGAATTTTCAAAACAAGAATAAACATTAAAAACATATAGATTCATGCAAGATTTAACAGATTTGAAAAACAGATTTAATTTTCCTAAAAGTGCAATTTAGAAATTTCTTACTTACCAAAATTAGAACTTTATATCCAGATTTTGCTACTTGATATATCTTTAGTGTGCAACAGGTCCTACTGCCATGAAGTACAGTTCTTAGAGAAGGCGGGGAAAAAAGCAAAGCATCACTAAAATTAACCATGCAATGACTATTGCAGGTGATAGAGCTTTACTAGGACTGTCAGTCTCACAGAAATGTAATCTGATTCTCTTGCTGCCTACGAATTTCCAAACTCATTTGTTCTTCACTGAAAAAGTTGCTATTTTCAAACTTCAGCATATATCCCTTACCTATTCATAGCTTTGTTTCCTCAGTTCTCTGTCTGTCTGTCATTCTCTCTCTCTCTCTCTCTCTCTCTCTCTCTCTCTCTCTCTCTCTCACTCTTTCTCTCTCTCTTTCTCTCTTTATCTCTCTCTCTCTCTCTCTCTCTCTCTCTCCCTCTCTCTCTCTCTCTCTCTCTTCCTTCTGTAAAAATAGACATAGGAATTAAGTAAAATTACATTCTTCTTACAACCTACAGCATTATGTATGTATACCTGTGTAAATAATTGTATAAAACAATATGTGTGCATGTATGCATGTGTTATATATATGCATGTAGGTGGTGAGCTGGCAAAATCATTAGCACATCAAGCAAAATGCTTAGTGGTATTTGGTCCATCCTTATGTTCTGAGTTCAAATTCTGATGAGGTCAACTTTGCCTTTCATCCTTTCAGGGTCAATAAAATAAGTACCAGTTGAACACATGGATCAATGTAATTGACTTACTCCCTCCCCAAAACTCCTGGCCTTGTGTCGAAATTTGAAATCAATAAATGCATGTGTTTGTGTGTGTGTGTGTCTGTGTGTGAGTGGAGGTAGATGGCTTAGTGGTTAGGCTGTTGCATCCATGATCATAAGATTGTGATTTCAGTTCCTGAACAGGGCAATGTGTTGTGTTCTTGAGCAAAGCACTTCATTTCATGTTGCTCCATTTCAGTTAGCTGGTAAAAATCCTATCCAGTGGAGTTTTGTAAATGCCACAGAATCCGGGACTCTAGTGTTATGAGTCCATAGCTCAAGAAGGATCTTTGATCCTTTTGAGACATGCATATAGACATACATATATTTATACAGACAGACAGAGAGGCATATATATACATAAGGACGTAGAGATATGCAGACATACATACATTCATACATGCATGAAGCCATGCATACATGCATACACTCAAACATACAATCATACAGACATACATACAGACAGCCAGACAGACATACATACATGCATAAAGACAGACAGACAGACACACACACACGCATGCATGCACGCGCATGCACACATACATGCATACAGACAGACATACATGAGTAAGATGATTGCTGAAATCTGCACCTGGGGACAACAGGCTTCTTTGGTCCTGGTCATGTGTCAAGGCTGTCCTATTCAGGGAAAATACTGCGTACCTCAGTCTGAAGGTTGCCCAAATAAAGCTTGGCTCATTCTACCTGGTCAGGTGGTCAAATGTGCTCAAGAAACTGTTAATTGCTTCCTGGAATGTTAGAAACTTATTTGACCTTTCTAACTGAGAATGACCTCATTGAAGGACTGCTTTGATTGCATTTCATTTGAAATATCACGACATGGACATAACAGCTCTTAGTGAGACACACTTCTCTGAGGAAGAGTCTCTCATTGAACCGGGAAAGGGATAAACATGCTTCTGGAAAGGTGTCCCTGATGGCAAAGATAGAACTCATGGAGTGACCTTCACTGTGAAGGCCACCATTGCAAATAAGATGACAGAACTTCGAGTGGAACTGCATGAACATTATCTTCTACTTCGTGATATCAACCTGATTATGCTTGAGTTCCAATGTGGATTTTGACCAAAAAGAAGTACTTTTGACATGATATTTGTAAACTGTCTGCTCCTTGAAAAGTGTCCTGAATAGTAGGGAAACATAT
>NC_142930.1:75398247-75408247 GCF_046866305.1 Octopus bimaculoides | reverse complement strand
GCCACTGATTCCTGTGGTATATTCTATAAATTGGCAAGTCAAGTTAGCTTAATCCTAGGCAATGGAGTAGCATCACTGATGACAATTAATTCTACCTGAAATTGGCTGGCTGATCTATTTCCCTTGTCAGTGAATAGAAAGTTCTCTGTTGAACAGAAAATGCTCTGTTCATGGCTAAGAATTATTTCGACTCTTATTCAAAGCAATGCTGGTGCTGACTTGTACCATTAGTTATTTTTAGTGATGATTGTATTTGGGTCTTTTGATTTTAATTTGCATGTACCCACTTTAATAATTTTATATATACATACATACATATATATATATATATATATATATATATACCGGAGTAAGCACATAAAATGTGCAACAAGGTGGAAAAAAGAGTACTCAAATACCAAAGGTAGAGTAATATGCTTTATTTAAAAGCAGCAGAAATATAACAAAAGACTGTTACTCGGAGTTTCACATTCCCATTCATCGGACAGTTTTGTTATACACATATATACATATATACATAGATATAGATATAGATATAGATATGCATATACATTTCCTTCTAAAATAGGATAAAAATTTTTCCCAAAAAAATTTCATCTAAGTGGCCAGCATATTAAGAGATTAATCCCAAAATTGATTCAATATAGAGATAATGAATTTTTTAAAAAATTCTGTTAGCTTGCCTCCCTCAATTTCAGCATGATGTATATTCATAGTGAATGTATATTGTAATGTGGTGATTGATAATTTAAAGTCTATTCTG
This sequence comes from Octopus bimaculoides, assembly GCF_046866305.1. Classification (NCBI taxonomy): domain Eukaryota; kingdom Metazoa; phylum Mollusca; class Cephalopoda; order Octopoda; family Octopodidae; genus Octopus; species Octopus bimaculoides. The sequence goes on along the minus strand of NC_142930.1, from coordinate 75,407,484 downwards.
AGCATATTGGCATAGAAATCTTATTTCTTTTGCCCTTGTTTATAATTGATATGCATATACATGTATATATGCATACACACACACACACACACACACACACACACACACAAACACAGACACACATGCATATGTATGTATGTATGTATGTATGTATGTATGCATGCATGCATGCATGTATGTATGCATGTATGTATGTGTGTGTGTATATATATATATATATGTATGTATGTATGTATGTATGTATGTATATATATATATGTGTGTGTGTGTGTGTGTGTGTGTGTGTGTGTGTGTGTATACACAAACAGAAGGATAAAATCATGTAAATTATAATATCAAGTGGCCAGCATGCTATAAAACCTTGTGGTTAAATTTTACTAAAATTAATAATTATATATATAAATTATATAATTATATAAGGTGGTTTTATAGAGCTTTTTGGTGTATTTTTGTAGCATGCTGGAGCAGGGCATTCCTGATCCCTTATACAATTATATAATCTATATATATATATATATATATATATATATATATATATATATATATATATATATATATATATGTATGTATATATATATATATATATATATATATATATATATATATATATATATATATATATATATATATATATATATATATATATAAATAAGGATAAGATCGATATTTAAAATATTGATTTTATCAAGTGGCCAGCATGGGAATAAAAACCTTCAAAGGTAACAATTATTTAAAATTATAATACAGGGTATCTAAGAGATACCACCACGCTGAAAAATAGCAGTCAAATCTTGACTCTAAACCACAATAAATGTTCATATAGCACAAAAGAGCGAAGACGAAGACAAAATAAACTAGTAAAAATAACTGGATAATTCCAGATCCCGGATTTCTGGCTTTGCATAATAAATGCTTTGCCTTCATCGGTGGAATATACTCAAGCACATAAATACAAATATATATATATAAACATGTATATATATGTAAGTATATATATGTAAGTATACTGTATGTTTATATATATATATTTATATATTTGTGTGCTTGAGTATATTCCACCGATGAAGGCAAAGCATTTATTATGCAAAGACAGAAATCCAGGATCTGGAATTATCCAGTTATTTTTACTAGTTTATTTTGTCTTCGTCTTCGCTCTTTTGTGCTATATGAACATTTATTGTGGTTTAGAGTCAAGATTTGACTGCTATTTTTCAGCGTGGCAGTATCTCTTAGATACCCTGTATTATAATTTTATATATATATATATATATATATATATATATATATATATATATATATATATATATATGTATGTATGTATGTATATAAGAGTTGGGACCCTTCAGCAAGTGGTCAAGGTGGCACATCAGTAGCCTTAGACCAGCATGAGAGATGCAATCAGAGGTTCACTCCATCAACTTCTGTCTGGAGTATACTCTGAATGCTTTTGCTAAGGATCAAATACTATGGTGACAGCTACCTTATGTTGATGTGCATTCTGCTGCAGGCAGAGAGAGTAGGAGATGATGATGATATATATAAGAACAGTACACAATATGGATTCAGAGAATTGTACAGCTATCACAGTAAGCTCCTCTTATGGACTCAGCTATCAATCCATATAGTAATCAATTACAAAGTAATATAATGTATATTGTCCATGTAATTGAAAATCTAGAAAATCTGATTGATAAAATTATTCAATGAGAAATATGGAAAGCACAAAGTCTGTAGGTGTGGGAGATGAATATAAATTTTGCATTAATTTCTGAATATACAATTGTGTTGCATATTACAGAACATACATTTTAAGCAAACCTGTACATCTGATTTCTTGCTTAACAAAAATAATACAACTTGAAGAAGTTTCTTAAACAGCCATAATCCTGTGGAAGTTGTGTGATTAAATAAATTTTTGTTCATTTCCCATATCTTCAGACTTTGTGCTATATATGTGTGTGTATATACAAATATATATCTATATATGTACGTAGGTATGTATGAATATATGTGTGTATGTATGTATGTATGTATGTATGTATGTATGCATGTATGTATGACTGTATGTGTATGAATGTATATATATATATATATATATATATATATATATATATATATATATATATACATGCATGCATTTACATGTGTGTGTAGAGCATGCTGCATATAATACTAAAAGCATAAGTTTTAAGTCTAAAGACATGAACTGATACAAGAATTCAGTTCCTTAGTTCCAATGATGCCTCTGGTCTTGACCAAATTCCAGCATGAGCCCTGAAAGGATGCTGAAATAAACTTGACCCACATATCATCTATTTTCCATGTGATCAACTTGATGTATATTCCTACACTAATGGAAAGTCACCTCTGCATTATCTATATGCAAGTTGGAATTAAGTGTTAGTCCCTCAAACTACTCGCCAACTTCACTTGTGTAAGTCAAGATCATCATCATCATCATCACCATCCTTATTATCATTGTTATTGTTGTCATTGTCACCATTGTCATCGTCATCATCATCATTTAACATTCATCTTTCATAGTGGCATGAGTTAGACAGTTTGAAAGGATCTGATGGGTCCTAGGACTGCATTGTAATCTTGGGTCTGCTTTTAGCTTGTTTTCTACAGCTGGATATTCTTCCTAGCCTCAAGTACTTTACAGCTTTGTGTTGGGTGCTTTTTCAAGCCACCAGCAGCAGCAGTGAAGTTAACATGTGGCTTGCAAGGCTACAGACTCCAAGGGGAAGGGCTAAAGTATGAGAGAAGTGTGGGCAGAGCAGATTCTTGTAGAGGAGCTACATGACCACTAAGAATTAGAAAAGAGAGCAAGAAAGGTCAGGAGGACCTAAAAAAATGAATAGTGATGGTGAGGTGTCCAGATGAACTCTCAAGGTATGAGGTGAGTAAAAGTGAGTGGGGATACACGAATAGGATGTAGATGGGTGGGTTTTTGCAAGAGTTGATGAAAGAGCAAGAGATGGGAGAATGGGAGAATGGGAGAATGGAAGGAGAAGCAAGAAACAAGTGTAAAAATTGAATTGAGTTGAAAGGTGGATGTAGGGAATGATGGATAAGAGGGGGTGTGGAAGACCAATGATGCATGAGTTGGGGAAAGTAGAGGGATGAGGGTTGACCAATCTGGATATGAAATGTGTGTCTGAGATATTTTATCACTGCAGATTTTGTACAAAGATAAAATTCAAAGTGATGCATATGCATTGCTAATATTGCAACAAAGTTGCTTCCATTGGAGAATCATCAAACATACCCTTTCAGGTTCATCCTTTGATTTTTACCCATCAATGACTCATTACTTAACCCCTTTCTGGAAATATATAGCATAACAGCCCTGGTAGTAATCATGTATCCTGCCTCCCCAAATGTTTTGGACATGTCTGAAACAATCCCTGATGGACCTGTAGCATTCCCCCTCTCTATGGCCTTAATTGCTTTAACTACCATGATACTGTCAAGTTGGATTTTTGGACCCTCTGTAGACTCAGCATGAAATAACCCACTCTTTATCTCATTTCTTCTTCACTTTCAGTAACCTCTCATAATAGCACTTCCAAACCAATTTCTTGTCTTCCATGTCAATGGCAAATGTACCTTCATAATATCCAACACACTTCTCACCAATGTCATCTTAGTTCTGTCTCACAAAACGTCTTGCAATCTTAGGCACTTTGTGCCTCTGCTCCTCACATCGTAGGACTTGTGCAAATCTTTTCTTTTTTGCCAAGTATACCTGTTGTCCATGAAGACATATGGCATAGTGGTTAGGCTATTTGACTCATGAACATAAAGTCATGAGTTTGATTCCAGACAGCTCGTATTCTCAAGCAAGACACTTTATTTCATGTTGCTCCAGTCCATGCAGCTGGCAAAAATGAATAGTACCTGTATTTCAAAGGGCCAGCCTTGTCACATTCTGTGTCACACCAAATCTCCCTGAGAATTATGTTAAGGGTACACACAACTGTGGAATGCATGCTCATTTCATAAGCAGGCTGTTTTGTTGATCAGATCAACTGGAACCCTTGTTGTTGTAACCAAAGAAGTACCACTATCTCTTGTCTCACAGCTCTTCCAGCTATTTGATAATGCTTCCTTCTGCTACTTTCCTTCCAGATTTTCCAAGTTTGTCTCTTAACCATTACCATACAACCAACCATGTCATTTCACCATCATATTACTGTCAGTTTGTTTGGGACCATGGTTCAGCCACATGTCTGATTAGTAACCTTAAGCAGATTATTTCATAGAAATTTCCAGTTGTTGTTTGCTACACATACCTAAATCTTTCTCCTTGCAGTCGTATGCATCGATTAGAATTTCTCTAAATCTTTTCCCAACTACAGGATCTCTTAGTTTTCATATCTTCCTTATCTGTGTTGTTTTCTGTTTCAGTGTGTGCCAAGTCCTGACCCTGAAGATACTAGTTACTTATTTATGTTGCATAGTGAATTCTTCACCAGAAATGTTTCAGTATTTACAGTGGCCCTTCTGTCCTATTTGCTGGTGAGAATGTAATCTATCAGACTCCTTTATTTGCTAAATTGGTAGGTAATGGGGTAGTTGGCTGGTTTCTTAAAGTCTGTTGGAAATTGTTAGATTAATTGTCTCACAGAACTCAAGGAATCTTATACATTCCTCATTTCTTGAACCATATACACAGCCTCCGTGTCATGAAAGCCATCACTGTGTTGGTTAATGTGTCCACTAAAGTTACCAGCCATGATCAGAAAATCATTGTCAATTGTTGTTGAGTCAGTCTGTAAATGTGACTCATGCAAGCTATCCTTCTTTTGTTCTTCCGTCAATCCTACCTGTAGGACATATGCAGAGATATATAGATACATGTTGTTGTTGAGTTGCCTGTACCTAGCCTCATCTTAGTTATCATATCATGGATGACCCTGCAGTGCTGGTGTCATATAAAAAGCACTCAGTTCACTCTGTTGGGTGGTTGGTGTTAGGAAGAATATCCAGTCATAAAAATCATGCCAAAATAGACACTGAAGCCTGATGCAATCTTTAGTCAAACCATCCAAACTCTGCCAGCAATGAAAACAGACGTTAAATGATGATGATAATGATGATGATGGTGATGATGTTCTCCCTCTCCCAGCCCACAAATAGCTGCTCTAGGGGAGATAACCTGCCCTCAGTGACACTGGACTATTTATTCTTTGATAACCAAGTGACCAATATCTGTAACAAATTTCTGCCTCCAAGAGGTGAAGAGTTAAATTTGTCTTCAGACTAGAGTCTAATGACTCTAGTAATCTGTGGGGCTACAGCCTTCATGGATGTGAAACCATTGGTCACTCTATGACCAGACAATAATTCTTTGATTCTTTTATTCTTTTATTTGTTTCATTCATTTGACTGCGGTTATGCTGAGCACTGCCTTTAGTTGAGCAAATTGACCCCAAGACTTATTCTTTGTAAGCCTAGTACTTATTCGTTTGGTCTCTCATGAAGAACCGCTAAGTGACGGGGACGTAAACACACCAGCATTGGTTGTCAAGCGATGTTGTGGGGGGACAAACACAGACACACAAACATATACATACATATATGTATATATACAACGGGCTTCTTTATCGAGAATAACCAGCTGAAATTGCAAGGATAATCTGGATCTCGAGTGAAGAGACAAAACTGCGAATGACCTGTCTGTGTTTTCTTTGTATCGTCTATCTGGATGTTTTGTGCCTTTCTTGTATCACCTAACTATCTGGATGTTTTACGTTCTTGTCCCATTCTGTATTATTTATATATATATATATATATATATATATATATATATATATTAAATATATATATATATATATATATATATATATATATATATATATATATATATATATATATATTAAATATATATATATATATATATATATATATATATATATATATATATATATATATATGTATGTATATACACACACACATACATACACACACACACACACACATATATATATATATATATGAGTAAGCACATATATGCAAAACAAAGTGGAAAAATAGTACTCAAATACCAAAGGTGAAATAATATTCTTTTATTAAGGCTGAAAAATTCTTCAGAAACTGTTACTCAGAGTTTCACATTACTATACATACTGTTTGACAAACGGCAACAAGAAACTCTGAATAACAGTTTGTCAAGATTTTTTTCAGCTTTAATAAAAGTATATCTATCTATCTATCTATTCATATATATATATATATATATGTACATATGTGTGTGTGTATATATATATATATATATATATATATATATATATATATATATATATATGAATATATACACACATGCACACACACACACATACGTGTGTATATGCATATGATATACAACACATACGAGGAAATGAATCAGTAATGAACTAATGTTAAGCTACACAATGTCAAAACAAGCAAAACTCAGGCAAAAGATATTGAAAAGGAAAATACAAGTTTCATAATAAAATTTAACAACAAATATATTAATATAATTATAAAAATTGTTGAAATAGAAGGAAAATACTGAAAGTTTTTGAAAATCTAATTTTTATTCTTAATATACTTCAGATTAAATTAATATGAAGCAAAAATAAAAGAAAAAGCACTACTGTTTAGTGGCTAGTCCAGATTCAAGCAGATCTAAAATAAGTGAGACAAATTTTGTCATGTTTTCTAGCGGTTCCTAGGCAACACAAAACTAGACAAATGTAAGCTTCTGAAGTATGTGTGTATACACCCCCCACAAACATATATTTGTATGAATGGATGGATATTATAGATAGACAGACAAGCAGATAGATGTATACGTGTAAGTATATAAACATAAGTGCTTATATATATATATATATATATATATATATATATATATATATATATGAGAGTGTGTGTGTGTTTGTGTGCATGTGTGTATATATATATATATATATATACATATATTTATATATATGTATGTATATGTATGTATATGTATATACCACGTAAAAGCACCCACTACACTCTCTGAGTGGTTGGCATTAGGAAGGGCATCCAGCTGTAGAAACTCTGCCAAATTAGATTGGAGCCTGGTGTAGCCATCCGGTTGCAACCAGTCCTCAGTCAAATCGTCCAACCCATGCTAGCATGGAAAGCGGACGTTAAACGATGATGATGATGATGATGATGATGATGATATATATATATATATTCCAAACAGCAAAACATACAAAATACTGTGTATGTCGTCAGTGATTCTATTGAAGTTTTATAATTTCCTAAAAGTTTTTTTGAAGTTTGCAGCTGCTTTCACTTCTCTTCAGGTTTTTCAGCTTTTCATAACCCTCCCCCGAAATTTCAATCTTTTATATTCTATATTTTTATTTACATTTTTTGGTAGTTCTTATCCATTTTCTGACTTTTACCATACAAATATCTTTCCTAATAACAGGATTTTATCACTATTTTTTAGTCTCTTTTAAATATATTTCTAAATACTCTCGATAATTGTTGGTAATTTTCAATACCTCTTTTTTATTATTATTTTACTGTACATCTTAGTAATTCTTTAAAACAATTTTTAGGTATATATAGGTATGTATGTGTGTGTGTGTGTGTGAGTGTGTATATATATATATATATATATATATATATATTGAACGCACATGTCCTTTTTTGCAAGTAAGTCTACTATTATTCTGACGTGACTATCTTTCTATCTATCTATCTGTCTATCTGTCTATCTATCTATCTATCTGTCTTCCTCCATCTTTCTATCTATACCTCTGTCCTGGCCTCTACTTCACTGCTATACCCTTCTGTCCCTTCCTCCTTGTTCCACTTCCTCCCTCCACCATCCTCTCTGCTCTCGTGTGACCTGTGGTCAACTTTCTTTTCACTCCAGCCGCTGTGAAGGCAAGACAAACTACTAGCGTTCTACCTCAGATTTGCGTTTGGCCGTACGGCTTTTGAATGTTGTTTTCACTGTCCATTTTTTCCTGTCTTGGTTTGTGTTTGCCACCTTGGAATCCTCTGTGTAGTGGGTTGATCCACTACTCAGGAAGAGACTATTCTAGAGTACGTTCTGTCTTGTCTTCGAAACGTCTAGATAGAATAGAGACAGCTGATGAAGGGATATTCCAAGTGGCTTTCCGTTTTCCTATGTGTTCGTTCCGTTGTCTGTAGTTTATTGTTCTAAAGTCCTGTACCCTGATATGCATGTATATACACATGTAGATGTAAGTATGTACATATATGCGTGTATACATGTATATATATTCTTTGCATTATATATATATATATATATATATATATATATATATACATGCATATGATATATAAATATATATGTATGTATATATATATATATATATATATATATATATGTATATAAATATATGCATGCATATATATATACATGCATATATATATATATATATATATATATATATATATATATATATATATATATATATATATATATATACATACATATATACTTATATATAGATACAAATATATATATATTTATATACTTATATATACACACACATACAAACATACGCACACTCACACATATATGCACACACACACCTATATATACTTATAAAATGTTTTTAAAACTTACTAAGATTTACAGTAAAATGATATTAAAAAGTATCGAAAATTATATACATATATATATATACACATGTATATATATATATATATATATATATATATATATATATATATATATATATATATATATATGTATATATATATATATAATAAAGTAATATATATATATATATATATATATATATATATATATATATACACATACATATATACGTAAATATTTACACACATATATATATATATATATATATATATATATATGTATGTCTGTATGTATATATGTACATTTACATATTATATTCTTAAAATTTCAGTCATCTTTGGTGGGTAAGGATTCCTATCTCACTAACTTATCTATTTCTTTACCGTTTGCCATCATTTCTAAATGTTTAAGTATTTTTCAACCATGTTGATATTTTGCTGCAGTTTTCAGTGTCCCTAGACCATTTTTAGGATTTCCATTGCTTTATATTCAGTTTCTTCACTTTTCAATCATGTTATATTTTCTCCCATTGTTTTTATATCTTGTCAATGCTTTCAACACTTCTCAATCTTTGTCAGTTCTCTGCACCCTTTTCACTACTCACCTCTCTTTCCCTAATTCTCTCAAGTATTCACTTTTTATTT